>NC_051299.1:0-17500 GCF_900681995.1 Plasmodium vinckei vinckei
TTTTTTGAACATTTGATTTCAATTTTTATATAGCATATATATAAAATAGTATATTGGATTTATTAAAAAGTGCTATATTTGAAATTCAATTCCAGAGAATATGCATTTGCGTTTCCACAATAAAACTATTTAATACCAAAATCAATTTGAAAAAACATTTCATTTTCCATTTTTTTTTCTTTTATTAATATTTTTTTTATTTTAAGAAAAATATCATATTATTAATATTAAAAAATATATTGTGCATATATGTGATGTGACTTGTGTCCTTTGTAGTAAAAATAACCCGTGATTCGTCGTTTGTTGCAAATAATACCGTGATATATATTTTTATTTGTAAATGATATTTGATATTAGAAACATATATAGTAATGAAATTAATGATATACTTCGAATGATTCAATACAAATGCTACATTATATATAATCATTTTTTATATTGTTATTTAAAGTATATAATGTCAATATATTTTATGCATATATGTAGCATTGTAATAAACTATCTAAAACTGTGAAAGCTTTAAAAAACAACTTTGTAGGGTTAGTAGAAAAAATAATATAAAATATAACATAAATATAAACAATATAAGATAACAGTTTATTTATTTTATTTTGCTGCCATTGGAAAAAGGCATTGAGAAATTATGGTATTAAATTAAACATATATGTAGAATAAAAATTTGATAAAATAACAAATTGTGATATATATAGTTCAATATAACCCTAAACCAAAAATGCAAAGATAGAGAAAAAACATTTATTAAGCATTTTATTTACTATTTTGTGTTTAATTATCTTCGTTCTTAATTAACATTCCTTAAACATAATTTAATGTATTTTATATAATAATGAGAATATATTTTTAAGAAGTATATTTTTTGGATATTTTATATAATGTATATTTTTATGAAAAAATATAACATAACGTTTTTAGGGTTTATAATATATCGACAAAAATTAAATAATAAAATGTATTAATAACTTTGTTTTTTCACGTCGTGATGATTTAAAATATTACGAAATATAATCCTTAAAAACACTATATTATATACATTTTGAAAATATTTAAAAATGTAGATTATGTTTTTTTTCTACTATTTTGAATCGTTTTTATTTTGTTAATTTATGCTAAATATGATAGTATATATATTGGCTCAATTATGATGACAATCTAAATTATAAGGACATGAAATGAAAAAATTAACTTTTTAGATATGCTTGTAAAGTTTACGATTAAAATTATGTAACTTTTAGCATTATGTTATTAATTGTAGACAATAATTTTAAGGTAAATAAAATGTTTATTACTTGAAATAAAAAAAATGTAAATATTTTTATGTACTTTCTTATAATGTATAATAAATGCCATAAGTCATTAACAGTTATAAAGTATTATATCTATTAATAATATTTCTTTATAGAGAATGATTATATTTTATAGTTATAATTAAAAAGTTACATTAATAATAATATATATAGTTTTTTATTTATACCAACTTAAATATAGTTGTTATTACATCAAAAAAAAAATAAAAAAAAAACATCTTATGTTGTTTTTTTTCATAACTTTCATAAATAAATATGCTATGTATATTGTATTGGTTCATTGCTATTTTTTAAGTAAAAGCATTATATTAATCATTATTTATTAATAAAAAATAATATATAACAACTATAATATATTTTAAATATGCATTTTTTCTTAGGGCCTATTTTAACTACCGAAATTAGAAAATCAAATATAACCAAAAATATATTACCGGAAAACAAGCAATATATAATAATTTGTATTTATTTTATTAATTGTAATTTCATCTGATTGCATTAAATGTAGAAAAAATTTCGAAAATAAGATAAAGAACTATAATTATACATTTTTTCTATTTCTTATAATTTGTTTACGATTTGTTATATATTTAATGTACATGCAATGCTATTAATATTATCTGTTACTAATGTAATATATATATAGAGTTTGTATATGTACAGCCATGATGCGTTTAGTATAGTATATTTGTTTGTATTAATAATATATTTACATATATTTGAAAAGTAAAGTTTTAATTATATATCTATGCTTATATCTTGGCTGTAAAATAATATATATATTTTTAAATTGTAATATGGATAATTATATTCCATAATAATAATGGCAGAAGGAATTGAATTAAGTAATAATGAATTAGAAAGTACTACATTATGTAAATTAGATGGTGACCCTAAGGTAGGTTGGTTCCGAAATAAAAATGGTTTACTTTTAAAAACATATGGATGGGTAGTTAAAAATGCTGTAGGAATTATATTCTTAATACATGGGCTAAAATCTCATGCTCGATTAACTTATATGAAAGCTAATTTAAAAATACTAAATATCAATGAAGACTTAGTAATAGACGATAATAATTACTATATTTATAAAGATAGTTGGATTGAAAAATTTAATCAACATGGGTATTCAGTATATGCACTAGATTTGCAAGGGCATGGCGAATCACAAGCGATTGGAAAATTAAGAGGCAATTTTAATCATTTTGAAGATCTAATTGATGATGTAATACAATATATGAATCAGATTCAAGATGAAATCTCAAATGATAACCATACGGATGATAATATCTCAAATGATAACCATACGGATGATGAATCTCATGATATAGTAACAGCTAAAAAAAAAAGGCTTCCTATGTATGTTATTGGGCATTCGATGGGAGGGAATATTGCTTTAAGAATATTAGAATTATTAGGGAAAGGAAAAGGATATAACAGTAATGCTATAAATAAAAATAAATATAAAAATTTTAACGTCATATTAGACAATTATATTGATATTAATGGAAATGACGATGATATGAAATATATGATTAATAGTGTGCATGATGTAAATAATTCTAATAATTTTGATATAGAAAATAGGAATAATGCGGATTGCATTGCCAATTTTAATGATTGTGATTCAGAAAATTCCTGTTTTAGTGCCCCTAATACAACAAATATTATTATTAGTGATAAATATGACGAGCGTTATAATTGTTTAGAGAAATTAAATATTAAAGGTTGCGCATCTTTGTCTGGTATGATGAAATTAAAAGCACCATTGGATGCTGGAAATAAAACATTTAAGTATTTGTGTTTACCTGTAATAAAATTTCTGTCTCATGTTGCACCGGATACACTAATTTCGTCAGAATCACGTTATAAAAGGTCCGAATATGTTGCTAATGTATGTAAGCATGATAAATTTAGAAATAATACTGGACTAAAATTTAATTGTGTAGCTGAACTTATAAAAGCAATAATCAAATTGGATTGTAATATTGATTATTTACCAAAAGATATTCCTTTATTATTTATACATTCAACAGATGATACTATTTGCTGTTATAAAGGATCGGTTTGTTTTTATGATAAAGCAAAGGTTAATAGAAAAGAATTGCACATTGTTGAAAATATGAATCATGCTATAACGATAGAGCCAGGAAATGAAGAAATTTTAAATGTAATTATTGATTGGATTCATGATTTAGAAAGGAATGATGGGGAAGAAATAGAAAATGAAATAAGAGATGAAATAGAAGACGAAAAAGAAAATGAAAAAGAAATGGATATTGGTGATAGTATGAATGATGATATAGCAGAGGAGCCAGAAGATGAACACTTTTATAAAAAAATTATCGGTTGGCTTCGTAATTTAAGAAGGGATAATGACGATGAAATACAAGATGAAATACAAGATGAAATACAAGATGAAATAAAAGATGAAGTAAAAGATGAAATACAAGATGAAATAAAAGATGAAATAAAAAATGAAATACAAGATGAAATAAAAGATGAAATAAAAAATGAAATACAAGATGAAATAAAAGATGAAGTAAAAGATGAAATACAAGATGAAATAAAAGATGAAATACAAGATGAAATACAAGATGAAATAAAAGATGAAATACAAGATGAAATAAAAGATGAAGTAAAAGATGAAATACAAGATGAAATAAAAGATGAAGTAAAAGATGAAGTAAAAGATGAAATAAAAGATGAAAAAGAAAATGAAAAAGAAATGGATATTGGTGATAGTATGAATGATGATATAGCAGAGGAGCCAGAAGATGAACACTTTTATAAAAAAATTATCGGTTGGATTCGTAATTTAAAAAGGGATAATGACGATGAAATACAAGATGAAATAAAAGATGAAGTAAAAGATGAAATACAAGATGAAATAAAAGATGAAGTAAAAGATGAAATACAAGATGAAATAAAAGATGAAGTAAAAGATGAAATACAAGATGAAATAAAAGATGAAATAAAAGATGAAGTAAAAGATGAAATACAAGATGAAATAAAAGATGAAATAAAAGATGAAAAAGAAAATGAAAAAGAATTGCATATTGTTGATGGTATGAATAATAATATAACGGAGGAGCCAAAAGATGAGCACTTTTATAAAAAAATTATCGGTTGGCTTCGTAATTTAAAAAGGGATAATGACGATGAAATAAAAGATGAAGTAAAAGATGAAATACAAGATGAAATACAAGATGAAATACAAGATGAAGTAAAAGATGAAATACAAGATGAAATACAAGATGAAATAAAAGATAAAATAAAAGATGAAATACAAGATGAAATACAAGATGAAATACAAGATGAAATACAAGATGAAATACAAGATGAAATACAAGATGAAGTAAAAGATGAAATACAAGATGAAATACAAGATGAAATACAAGATGAAATACAAGATGAAATACAAGATGAAATACAAGATGAAATACAAGATGAAATAAAAGATAAAATAAAAGATGAAATACAAGATGAAATACAAGATGAAATAAAAAATGAAATACAAGATGAAATAAAAGATGAAGTAAAAGATGAAATACAAGATGAAGTAAAAGATGAAATACAAGATGAAATACAAGATGAAATAAAAGATGAAATACAAGATGAAATACAAGATGAAATACAAGATGAAATACAAGATGAAATACAAGATGAAATACAAGATGAAGTAAAAGATAAAATAAAAGATGAAATACAAGATGAAATACAAGATGAAATAAAAAATGAAATACAAGATGAAATAAAAGATGAAGTAAAAGATGAAATACAAGATGAAATAAAAGATGAAATACAAGATGAAATACAAGATGAAATACAAGATGAAATACAAGATGAAATAAAAGATAAAATAAAAGATGAAATACAAGATGAAATACAAGATGAAATAAAAAATGAAATACAAGATGAAATAAAAGATGAAATAAAAGATAAAATACAAGATGAAATACAAGATGAAATACAAGATGAAATACAAGATGAAATACAAGATGAAATAAAAGATAAAATAAAAGATGAAATAAAAGATGAAATAAAAAATGAAATACAAGATGAAATAAAAGATGAAGTAAAAGATGAAATACAAGATGAAATAAAAGATGAAGTAAAAGATGAAATACAAGATGAAATAAAAGATAAAATAAAAGATGAAATAAAAGATGAAATAAAAGGTGAAGTAAAAGATGAAATACAAGATGAAATACAAGATGAAATAAAAGATAAAATAGAAGATAAAATAGAAGATAAAATAAAAGATGAAATAGAAGATGAATAAGAAAGTGAAATATAAAATGTGCGTTAATAATGCTTATATTAATTATTTTGCATTTTTATAAGCATAAGTGTAACTTTTTCAATTATTTTTTTAAGTCAAAACAGAAAAGATAGTAATAAATATATTATATCTTTTTATATTATATATATGCTTCTTTGTTGTTTAAATTGTTTTTTAAATTAAATTTGTATATAATGATTTTAGTTGCAATTTGAAGGTATTTATATATAATGCCTAGTTATATATAATATTAATTTGTGAATTGATACGAATTAAAATTAATTATGTAATAACTTTATTTTTAATTAACTTTTATGTTCTTATAATTAATAAAGGTTAAGTAAAATAATAACCATTTACATTTATTATTTGCAGTTTCTTTATATGTAAGGCAATTTTAAGGATAAATAAATTAAGAATAAAATTTAGTACTTGAATATCATTTTTAAAATAAAATGCTATTGAACCAATTTAAATTAGATAAGTATTATTACGTAAATTTGTGGAAAACATTATTTAGATGCATATATATGTTTTTTTATATAATAACATTGCTTAATGAATATATCTATTTCATAAGGAAATAGACACCAGGTTTCTTTAATTAACGACAGAGAACATTTTTAAAATTAATAATATTACCATTTTGCATATGCAGTGTCGTTCATTTATAACGCATTTAGATTAATTTGTCGTGTAGAAGTTATTCCATTTACTATATTTGATACAAATGTGTTTTGCAAATTTATCAATAGTAGAACAAAAATAAAATTATGTCATAAGACACAATATTCGTTAAAAATACAAAATTATGTATTTTATAAATACGAATATAAAATATAAACAATCAATACTATTTATAATAAATAGATTCCTGAAATTATATATTAATGTTTTCGAAGTTTAGGATTATAATGAATTATATATACCATTATATGCTCATTTATGAATATTTTTGTTTAACAAAACCCCTTATTTATACGCCCCATTTTTTAATTTAAATTATAGTTCCCCCGATAAATCTACAATAATCATTTTATATATGAAGTTATAATCAGATTCATTTTTATTAATTTGTCTACGCTATAATATGGGCGAACTAATATGCATATTTTATAATTTAATGAAACAAATCTATATATATTTTAATATACAATTATAAATTGCAGATATGCAAACTATAAATCAAGATTCATCATACCGACGTTATTTACAACGCAATAAAAATTTATGAAAGCATTTTTTATAATGTCTAAAAAAACATATATTAATAAAAAAGTATATCATAAGAAATTATTTCGTTCCAATAAAAAATTCACTTTTTTTTTATTTCATTATTTTATATAATTGTCAACATTTTAATTTATATTAATAGAAATAGTTTTTTATACTTTTATTTATTTGCCATAAAGATATAATATTAAATTGTCATTCATCAATTAATAAGATTTATGATTGATACATATTATATTTTAAAACAGTTAAAATATTATATTATGATATATATAATTTAATGTAACACTAAGCCTTCCATATAAAAAATGGCATAAAAAATTTATATAGCTGTATTTTTTTCTTAAAATATGATAAAAACCATTTTTTATATTTTCATTTAATTTTTAAGTAATTAAATTAATTTATATAAGTAATAAAAATATAAGATTTTTTTTTAATTATAAAAAACATTTTATACAACTGTAATTAAGATTTAATAGAATTAATCTTATTCAAATATTACAACATAATAATTAAATATTATTTTTATGTAATAATTATATTTGTTTTTTACTTTTTTTAGTGTTTTGTAATATAAATTTTAAAATTTTTATTGTTTTTTAATTCCATCAAAATATTTGTTTAAGTCTATATTGTAATATTAATATTAACATTAACTTAAGGCTGCTAAAATATATATATTGTTTTTGTATTTTCTTGCTAGTATATATATAATTCATTGCATTTGAAATGAATATATATATATAATATAATCTTGTGATCTTATATTTAAGTTGGCAATAATGTAAAAAGCTTTACCTACGTATAATTGCAAAAAACAATACTCAAGATGAATGCAATATCATTAGCCCTAATATCCTCAATAATATTTAATATAGCTTTAGCGCAAAAGTGTTTGGGCTCAGAGTCACTCATAGATTGCGTAATATAAGAAAAAATCACAAAAATACATCATGTTATATATATATATGTCTATATTAATTGCTTTAATTAAATTTGTATATAGATATAATAATAAATTAACATAACAATATTTGATATATTTTTAATTTTGTTATTTTTTTAGTTTTCATTCTTAAAAAAAAAAACAAAAAAAAAACATAAGATAGATGAATCAGTTAAAGATAAGGGAGCGTACGACCCTGATATTCCAGATATCAAATTTATAGATGAATTCAATCCAACAATGATAGAAGATCACGAATGCCATCAAACTGAATTAGATGACCCCTTTATCTCAGAAGCCAATGGTACTATCATTGATAAAGCTCCCAAATTTTTAAGAGGAAAAAATAAGCTCAGGATAAAAGGATGGTATATTAGACCATATGAAGAAGAGTATGAAGATATGATAAATGCTATGTTTATGGATCTTAACAATTATCAGTCCGGCCAAAAGGACGAACATAAACAAGAATCCAGCACCATTGCAATACCTAATTCGCTTGAAAAACAAAAATTACCCGCAATACTTGAAGAATATTTAAGTACACAAGGTGAAAATGAAAAATTCGATGAAGATATTGCAATGTTTAGGTTTATGCTTCCGGAAATGGGCATGATAATTCAGGGTGTATGGGTTGATGGTTTAGGGTTAAAGCTTCAGGGTTTATGTGAAGATGCTTCTGTTGAATTAACTATAACATAATATATTCATTCTATGAATATTTTTATTTAAAAAAGTCTTTTATTTGTTTGTATTATTTTTTTAATTTAAATTATTGTTTCAGAACCCTTCGCGGGTTGCGCAATATAAAAAAACGGCAATATTGCATCATATTGCACATATATGTCTATACTAATTGTTTTAATTAATTTTGTACACATGTATAATAATAAATTAACACAACAATATTTGATATATTTTTAATTATTAAACAGTAAAACACATAATAGTAGCAATTTAATTTTGTTATTATGCCTTATCATACAATTCGATAAAGTTACTATTCCTATTTAGCTATGAAAAATGCAATTATGAATATAGGAATGTTATATATATTAACATTTTGTTCTAGTGTTACGAAAGAAAATTTTATTTAGGTTATGTATATAAAAGACATTCATGAATAAAAGGCATATATATAATGGAGTAAAATATGCTTTTACATATATATTACCATAATACTATTGACTCAATTAAACAAATGTAATGCGTTTATGAAAATACCTATAGTATTATTCTATTAGTAAACTTCAAAAGATGAAAAATTGTCAAATTTTACTTTCATATATAAAATATAAACACATGTATATATATAAAATTATATACATATAACGAATATCACAAAGTAAATAAATTAATAATGATTTATACTAAAAAAATATTATTATATTATGAGTAAATATATGTTTTATCTTTTTAATCATATAATTTTCCTGAAAGTCATATATGAGTTGTGTACACATATGAAAATTCACAAATGATTTGATAATTATATTAATCATATAGTATTTTCACAACTTAAGTGTTACATATATTTATATTTTCTATATTATATAAATATATGTATGCATTATTATATGTCGTTTGTCGCTTATTTTCTTATTAATGTGATTATTATTTGCTATTCATAAGGGGGTGGAAGGTTCTTCTTATTGGTATTCCCTTTCGTTCTACTGCATGCTTTCATATACCACATTTTTAATAATCTTCCTAAGTAATAAATTGATATCATATACCTTAAAAGGGTTGCTAGCATCCCCGCCACATAACATAAAACTACTATACCACCAAGGGGCATAATATTATTTATAAAGGAAGGAGAAAATACTTCCTTGATTACATAATCTCCAATATTACGTAATGCTAATTCAAAGGAAGGTGACTCTGGCTTATTTAGTGGAGTGCCTTCTATTACAGAATTTAATACCGATGCCATGGTATTATAAGGAAACTTTGGCTCGTTATATTTTATTACCTCATTATTTTCATAATAATTAGGCATATAATTGTTATTTAGCGTTTTATAATAGTAGTCGATATAATTACTATCGTTGGCTCCTCGATATACTGATGATACCTCTGGTTTATTTTGATCATCGTTTTTTGGGTTTTTTAGATAATTTGGATTATTATTATATTGATATTCTTCAATGCTGATAATATTAGGTAATTCTATTCCGGGATAACTATTCCCCATTCCTTCAGATAAACACCTTCTATTTATTTTTTTTTTGTCATTGAAGTTTCTATTTACACCAAAAGGTTTATTAAACAAACTCTACAAATTAACATCCATATTAATATATATAAATTAATGTGTACGTAGAAATGCGTAAGTAGCTGCTATTTTCTATATATGTGCAAATAAAAGGAAATAGTGTTAAATGTATTTATATTGTTTGCAATTTTCATCTTACATTATTTGTTGAATATGGTATTATTATGATCAAAATGATACAAGAAACAATTCTAACTAAACTATATATATTTTTATTCATTTTCTTATTATTAAAAAGTATTTATTCGAAGTATGATAACTTAAATAATATACATGCATATATGCTTAGATATAGCATATATTTCCCCTTTTTAGGGTTGTGTATCTCTATTATTTGTGTGTAATAAATAAAGTATTATTTAGGGGTACTCTTGCTATCTATGTATTTATACATTTTTAGATTTCAATTTACATAATATAACTGTTTTATATTTATGAGTGCATATATACTTAAATATAGTTTGTGTTTATTTAAAACACAAATAATAAGTTTTAATCCTAAAAATTTATTTTTATTACATATATATTATTCAATATAAAGAACACCAAAACCCACTTATTTATCCATTTTAATATATATAAATATAATATGTAGCCAATTATATAATAATTATACTTCAAAGTGTGACAAGTAACTAGATGCATAAAATACTATGCATTAATATCCAAAAGTAAATTGAAAAAGAAAGAAATTATATTTATATATTATATTTGTTTTCTTATAAAAACATTCTTTCATGTGAAACATGAAATTACCAAATTCATATTAATATATAAAAAGTGATCAAGTAGTGAGCTAAACAATTATTATATATAATAGTATAAGACTAGGGTTGTATATTATGCAAAATATATATATTTTTTTTTGTCATAAAAAAAATGTTAATAATATTTCCGCTATTAACTATTTAAATGATACTGAAAAACAGAAAATTATGTAACATAATTGTTTTTTATCTTATGCCCCATAAAATAAACTAAAAAAAATTAATTTGAGTGGTTTATGATCTTTTCTAAATTTTTCTATGAAACATTATTTAAATATTTTGCTATTAAAATAAATAAATAACTTTTATAGATATTTTTCAATAAAAATACCTTTATTGGTATTGAAAGTTCTAAAATAATAATAAATATTTTCACTGTATTATTATTATTCTAAAAAGTCATAAAAAAAATATATAATATAAATCATTTAAGATACTAAAAATTTATTGCCTATAATTAGATAAAACTATAATTTATTAATTTCGGAACTATTTTTAAAGCATCACAACAATATAATAGCATATATATAATTAACAAATAATTAATAAAATAAATACAACATTTGATAATAAAATTTTTAATATATTTTATAGATATTGCTTTTATTATTTACATTATTATAAAATCCTATAATAAAAATATTGTACAATAAAATATTCATGTTATACATTTTTTATAAAACAAAAGTTATTGGCGAAATTAATTAAAAGAATATTTATTTTTCTATATAAAAATTATTAAATATTAATTTAAAAATAAAATTAAAAAATGAATACAAAACAGTTTAAACATCGTAAATTTGTGGCTTCACTCCTTTTGGTTGTTCTATGCCTATTACTGTATGCCCAAAATATTATAAAATATAATGAATCATGAAATAATGTCTATTTCATTATTGTTTTGTATGCTATTCTACAAATTGCCCCAAATTTGAATATAAACATTTTTATATACCCAAAATATATACCACGACAAAAATGTAACTCCATTTATTTATATATATATTTTTTTTTTATTACAGTCTTTGCGAAAAAAAAATCAATGGAAATATAAAAGAAGAAATTGGTAATGTAAAAATAAATTCTCGGATTTTATCATCACTGAGTCATGAAATACCATATAGTAATTTTATGGGAGCGTATGTTTCAAATGATATGGAATTTAATGAGCTTGTAGATAAATGGGTTGAATTTGAAAAATCAGTTTATCATTATTGGGATTACATGGAGGATTGTAAATATAATGATTGGAATACAGCATTATTTGATGCATTGATGGAAGTCAAAAAAAATTCACCCAATTTAGTGGAATATAGTAAATCTTTATGTAATTGGCATGATCTAGTTAAGAATATCTCAAAAAAAAAACACATAATAAAAAACAAAGATGATCAATTATTAAAAAAGGTAATGAGCAAATTAAAGAATAAAGTACTCAATAAACGAGTTGTAAATTGGCAAAATGACGTAGAAGCAATATGGGAAAAGGTAATTAAAAACAAATTAAATAACAATAATAGACTTACTGAAACGGTTCGCCTCGAATGTAAAAATTGGGTCAAGAGTCAATTAACGGCTTAATCACCGATTATATTAAGTTTTTATTTTTAATGATACTAAAAGTAATACCTTCATTATCAAAAAATGTCTAAAACGAAAAATATGACATGGTTCTATAATCATTTAAGCATTCCTTTATTTGTATATATAAATCACCGTAAACAAAGACGTGTAAATATGTTTATCGCTAAAATTTGTGTCAGCGACCACATCCATATAAATATGTAAATATATGTATTTATTCTTTATTAAACAATACCCAAAGCTAGAGAATAAATAGATAGAATAATTAATAATTATTATATAATTATCCCATATGTATATAAGCGTAAAATGCATGTTAATGTGCCATGAATTAATCAAATAACGTTTGGCAATCTGCATATATATACATATATATGTTTTTGACTATATTATTTCTTTTATATTTGTTTTAATTCAATATATGTTTTAATTATTTTTTTATTGCTCTCGTTATATTCTTTTTAAGTATCATTGTTATGATTAAATATATTTTCATAGTGTATTATTTTTTTACAAATGGATAATATATGCTTTATATATAGAGAGTCTCACTAGTTGAATATTCCTTTTCATTTATACTTTTACTTTTTTGTGTTTATGAATCAAAACTTATTATTATAAATGATTAACCAAATATATAAATTAATAAAATAAAAATATAGAAGTATATGCATTTCTTATAATAATTATTTATGTATTTTTCTAAACACAGTATTTTTTTTGCATGTACCAGGGTTTACCAACGTATAATGCAAGTTGTTCTATTTTTGTTCTTAAAAGGTGTTGAGTTCAATAAATAAGCATATATGCATATAAAGGATAGAATCCAATATATCTACGTAATAATAAAGAAACTCAGATTATTATAAAATATCCCCAAATTATTATGCATTTCTCATAATTAACAAACTATTTTTTATTTATAAAAAGGTTGTACCTTTGTTTAAACGTTTATACCCGGAGTAATTGGTCAGTTTAGAAAATACTATTTAATATTTTCATATTCATGGTTATATACACGTTTGTATAATTCATTGAGGTAACTAATGAATATAAGATATATTATTTGCCTTTTGTAGTTTGCATAGCTTTGGTAAACAAGCATGCTTAGACTTAAAATAAGAAATATTAAAAAATGAATATTCTGCAAAAAAAGTAATAAGAAATTTGAATAAATAATGATTAATAATAATAAAATTCGATTAGAGATATATGTTTATTATAGATATTAAATTTCCGTTTTAAATAAATTTAATTCATAAAAAAATTATTTTTTCTTAATACATCAGTTGAATCATAATTAAAGGAATAGGTACATATCCATGGAAAGCTAACGGAAAAAATAATTTAAGGGAATAATGCATAAATATTAAAACATATATAGTATATAATTATTAGTGGGCTCTTTTCTTATGAAATTATGAAAAGCCACATAAAAAATATAGTATATAATATTTATTATATATTATGTGGGCTAATAATATTCGGTGCACGGACCATAAATTGAAGTGCTTAATATGTGTTATTTAAATAAAAAATATATGTTTGGGGGGGGCATACCCTGGTACCTTAAAACATTAAAATTGATCATATCATTTAATTCAAAATTCAAATTTTTTAAAAAATTGTTTTTTAAAAAAATTATTAAATAAAATAATTGAATAATAATTATGAGTTATCCTCTTCTCGTAGTAGTAATAGTAATTATTATTAGTAACTAAAAACAATTAACAATTTATTTGTAAATTGATTTTAGTTTAAGAAAGGATAATTAATATTAATTAAGTATTTTTTATTGTATTTATGCAATATATTTAATATATTGTATAAGTATTAATAATATGCTTATGATATTAATTATTAATAAAGTTTTTTTAATATTAATAAGTTTTATTAACAACTTATAATATTTTTTTTATTGGACCAATTTATGAAATTTTTTATGTTTAAAATCGAACTTGAAAAATTTCTAAATAAAAAAAATCACAATAATAACTTTTATTATATAAAGTTTTTTATTGTATTGATTTTAATATCCGTTCAGTTAAATACTATTAGTAATACTTTTATTATATTTATATATAATAAAATTGTTATTAAAAAAGGGCATCATAATAAAGAAATACAAAATAATAAGGCAACAAAATATTTAATGTATTTTTTGCTATTTATATTTTTGTGCTTCGTTTTATTAGGTGCAACTAATCTTATTATATCTTTATATTTGAACATAAAGAAATAATTTAAGATAATTTACATATAAAACATCAAATTGAAATTTTTTATAATTAATTTTATAAAAGATATTCAAAGCCTATATATAAAATATAGATAAAATATTATTTATTATTGCTAATGTTATTTTATATTATATTTTTGTGTAATTTTATATTATATAAAGGTATAGTAGAGAATAATAAATAATAATATAGTATTTTAATATATATTTTGATATATATAGTAACCTGGTTGATCTTGCCAGTAGTCATATGCTTGTCTCAAAGATTAAGCCATGCAAGTGAAAGTATATGCATATTTTATATGTAGAAACTGCGAACGGCTCATTAAAACAGTTATAATCTACTTGACATTTTATTATAAGGATAACTACGGAAAAGCTGTAGCTAATACTTGCTTTAAGTGCTTTTACTCCCCGGAGTATCTGCATGTATTTGTTAAGCCTTATAAGAAAATTTTTTAATTAAAGGAATTATAACAAAGAAGTAACACATAATATATTTACTATATTTAGTGTGTATCAATCGAGTTTCTGACCTATCAGCTTTTGATGTTAGGGTATTGGCCTAACATGGCTATGACGGGTAACGGGGAATTAGAGTTCGATTCCGGAGAGGGAGCCTGAGAAATAGCTACCACATCTAAGGAAGGCAGCAGGCGCGTAAATTACCCAATTCTAAATAAGAGAGGTAGTGACAAGAAATAACAATATAAGGCCAAATTTTGGTTTTATAATTGGAATGATGGGAATTTAAAACCTTCCCAAAAATCAATTGGAGGGCAAGTCTGGTGCCAGCAGCCGCGGTAATTCCAGCTCCAATAGCGTATATTAAAATTGTTGCAGTTAAAACGCTCGTAGTTGAACTTCAAGGGTATCATTATTTTAAGCAACTCACTTGGCGAGAACTTGGCTCTGCCTCGATATCTCTATGCCTCGTTGTAGTTCTTTTAATTACCGGCCCTTTGAGAACCCTTTGAGCAATCACTGGGTTTCTCGTTACTTTGAGTAAATTAGAGTGTTCAAAGCAAACATTTAAAGCGTTTTCGCGTTTGAATACTATAGCATGGAATAACAAAATTGAACAAGTCAAATTTGTTCTTTTTTCTTATTTTGGCTTAGTTACGATTAATAGGAGTAGCTTGGGGGCATTTGTATTCAGATGTCAGAGGTGAAATTCTTAGATTTTCTGGAGACAAACAACTGCGAAAGCATTTGCCTAAAATACTTCCATTAATCAAGAACGAAAGTTAAGGGAGTGAAGACGATCAGATACCGTCGTAATCTTAACCATAAACTATGCCGACTAGGTTTTGGATGAAAATTTTTAAATAAGGTTTCCCTCCGGGGATTCCTTAGATTGCTTCCTTCAGTACCTTATGAGAAATCAAAGTCTTTGGGTTCTGGGGCGAGTATTCGCGCAAGCGAGAAAGTTAAAAGAATTGACGGAAGGGCACCACCAGGCGTGGAGCTTGCGGCTTAATTTGACTCAACACGGGGAAACTCACTAGTTTAAGACAAGAGTAGGATTGACAGATTAATAGCTCTTTCTTGATTTCTTGGATGGTGATGCATGGCCGTTTTTAGTTCGTGAATATGATTTGTCTGGTTAATTCCGATAACGAACGAGATCTTAACCTGCTAATTAGCGGCGAGTACGCTATATCCTCTATCGGGGGATTGGTTTTGACGTTTATGCGAACATAGCTTAATCAATTGGTTTACCTTTTGCTCTTTTGCTATGCTTCTCGCATTTACGACATGCCTCTCTTCTGGTAAGGATGTATTCGCTTTATTTAATGCTTCTTAGAGGAACGATGTGTGTCTAACACAAGGAAGTTTAAGGCAACAACAGGTCTGTGATGTCCTTAGATATACTAGGCTGCACGCGTGCTACACTGATATGTAAAACGAGTGCTTAAATTTATATTTGCGCCTGGGTCATGCCTGGGCGCGATATATTTTTCCTCCACTGAAAAGTGTAGGTAATCTTTATCAATACATATCGTGATGGGGATAGATTATTGCAATTATTAATCTTGAACGAGGAATGCCTAGTAAGCATGATTCATCAGATTGTGCTGACTACGTCCCTGCCCTTTGTACACACCGCCCGTCGCTCCTACCGATTGAAAGATATGATGAATTGTTTGGACAAGAAAATAGGAATTTTATTTTTATTTTTTTGGAAGGACCGTAAATCCTATCTTTTAAAGGAAGGAGAAGTCGTAACAAGGTTTCCGTAGGTGAACCTGCGGAAGGATCATTATTATTACACCAAAAAAAGATTTATGTATTGTTAGTTATTAAATTAATAATAATTGTATTTATACTATTATTATTAAATTAGTAATTTTAACAATATATGAATCTTGTATGTATTTTTGTTATAAATATTAAATATGTATAATTAATTTATTATATGTACTTTTGTATATATAGTGAGTTAATTTATATGTATTTAGTATTTATAATAAAAATACATACTAACAAGTCTTAACAATCAATTTTTTGCATGTTTTTTTTTTTTATTTAAATTTTGTGTTTATTTTTTTAATATAAAACAATTTAATATATATTATCTGTATTTAATATATATAATTGTATTATATAAAAAAATATTATTTAGCACAATCTTAACGATGGATGTCTTGGTTCCTACAGCGATGAAGGCCGCAGCAAAGTGCGATAAGCAATGAAAATTGCAATGACTGTGAATCATCGGACCGCTGAATGTAAACTACGCCAATTCCTCTTTCGAGGAATAGTGGCACTCCCTCATAAGTATATTTTATTATATTTATATTTGTATATAAATATTATTTAGAAAGAATTATGTTTTT
>NC_051301.1:1500000-1666277 GCF_900681995.1 Plasmodium vinckei vinckei
GATTTATCCATAATATTATTACAAGTTCTTACAATTCTTCTTTTCCGTATATTTTATATATACAAATATATGAGTTTCATTTTAAAACAATATGCATAAATATTATATACATATATTTGCTTTGAATAATATTTATTTTTAATATATAAATTTTTTGGGTAATTAATGAGTATTGCTTACAAATGTAATTATTTGATAAGGTATTTTTTAGAAAGAAAAAAAAAATTAATATAAATAAAATAACCAAAATAAAAAAAAAGGAAAAAAAGGAAAATAAAAAACGGGAAAAAAAAATAAAATTATATATTATGTGTATATAAAATTTATATACAAAAAATAATGAAATAAGTAAATTTGTCATATAATAGTTTTTATATATATTTTTATATAATACTTGTTTATGCGTATAATTGTATTTTTGTTCTTTTAAAAGCAAAGCAGCAAACAGTTTGCTACTTGCATAAGTTTAACTCATAAATAAGATTGAGCAATGGTGTATGCATATAATATTTATATAATGTATATTATATTTTTTAAATATATTAAAATAAATTAAAAGGTATATTTATGAATTATGCGTAGAGTTCGCAAGAATTAGTCATTATATAAAATATACTATCTAAAAAAAATGAATTTGAAAAATATTGTTATATAGCAATTGAATTTAAAGTGGGTACTTGCACATAAACAAAAAATATGCTATCGGACATTTTGGTTGTTTTTTTTTGTAAGCAATATAGTATGGGTTTAATAATAAAGAAAGAAAATAATAAAATTGTATTTTATTTTTTTTTGAATTTTGTATTGTTTTAGTTCACTAATTATATAGTGATTTTTATGGGGAATATAATGAGAGTAGAAAAAAATAGTGACATTATTTTGTTTGGTATATGAAATAAAGAGAATAAAATATGTGTACTATTTTGGCTAGACATGATAATAAGTTATAATATGAGATTTTGTTTTTTTTGATTTTTTAACAACTCAATAAATAATGTAATATATTGTATATCGAGATTAAGAGTTGGTGAGCTATTTATAGCTTTAGTCATATGAAATAATATTTCATCATTTTGATTAGTAAGAAATTGGTTATTAATTTTATTTTTTATTTGACATTCTTCATGAATATTATTAATTTTTGATGGTTCATTTAGATTGGGACATTTTGTGACTTGTAAATCATTTTTTACAAGTTGTTCATTTTTTGCCTGCACATTGGCTAGTTCAATATGATTTTGTTCGCTAGTTAGTTTAATGTGATTTTGTTCGTTGGCTAGTTCATTCTCACACTTTTCATTTGTTGAGTTTGATTGATATAAATAATTTCCTACATATCCAGGTGTGCATAATAAATTAGCCAAATCAACTGTCTGGTCATTAAAATTTTTATTTTCTTTGTTTTTGTATATACTTACGAGATGGCTATTTTTAGATATTACCTTATATTGGTTGATTTTTTCAATATATTTTTTTTTTTCAACTGATTTGACTCGAGCCGTTAGTCCCAGCAGCTGCAAATGGGGTGTAAATAATAAGAAGTAAGCAATTTGAATTGACGAAAGTTTTGTACTTATTTTTTAAATGAAATAAATTGGAAAGGTGAATGCATTAAAAAGTAATAGGGATGGAGGTATCACCTTTTCAATTGTTAAGTTTTGTTTAGAATTTTCAAAAAATGTTTTGTTTTTGTCTGATAATTTATTTTTAGATTGAGAAGGTTCTTGATTGTAGTTTTTATGTACGAGGTTAGATATTTTTTGCACATTGTCTAATTTGTTGTTGTTTACAAAATAATATTTTAGGCTTGCTATGAGATCCTTTTCTTTTTTATGTAAAGGGGTTAGGTTGTTCTTTTCAGCTATAAAGAAATAAGTGCATTATGAAATATTTATATTTCAGACAAATATGGTATAAAAATAATGATATATATTTTTATTTACTTTTTATTTTGCTAATTATCATATTTTTTGAATGATTTAATAAAGTTGTAGTTGGATTTCTCTTTGGCTTTATTGGAAGATTTGCGTGTAAACATGTTTGTGGCTGGTCATGGCTAGACATATAATCTTCCTTTTGCTTCGTAAAAATTGGGGGAAAATGAATTAGAAAAATTTAACTAAGCAAAATTAATTGGTGTATAAAATGGTAAGGAGTAGTGAGTTATTTTTCTACCTTTTTGTGGCTCGTTGCTTGAGATGTTTGACAATTTTTGTGATTCTTTTGGATCAGGAAACTTTGGGATTTATTTATGGAGGGGGAATTACATATGTTTTTTTTTGAATTTATTAAATTATTCAATTTGGTTTTCTCATTTTGATTACTACAACTTAATCTTTGTATTTGTTCACGAGGATATATCAAATATTTTGAAGCAGCATTTTGTTGATTTGTCAAATCTAAGCTTGTATAAAAAAATGTATATTTATGCAAAAGTGGGAAGATAGGAATGTATTGTGTTTTTATGCAGTTTCATTTATAACTTACTTGAGCAAAGGCTACCATTTAGTGCTTCTTTTATTTTTTTCATTTCCTTTTCGGAGCATTGGCAATGTTTGCTGCAGTAAGGGTGTGTTCATTTTTAATTTATTTTGAATTGTATAAATATGTAGTTTTTTTTGCTTTTTTTTCAGTTTTTTTTTAGCATTTTTTTCAGTTTTTTTTCCCGTTTTTATGGGGCTAGACAATTACCTGATATCAGTGGGAACATTCTTTGAGGCGTCTCTACATTTTTTAACTAAATCTGTGTCAAGATTTTGAGTTTGATAAATAGTTGGAAGGTTATCAAAATTATTTATATCATCATATTTATAGGAAAGATTTGTTTGTGTCAAATCGGTGAACATATTAAATTTGTTTGTTTTTGTATAGGGTATATAATTTTTTAATATTTTAGATGTGTCTAAGTTATTTAATTCTTTTAATTCTCCATTAATTTTTTTTAGCATGTATTTATTTTTTTGTGCATTTTCTTTTGTTACTTCAGGGGTAGTAGCAACCCCAGGTATTTCTCTTTCATTTTTCTTATCAGTTTTATCTTCTTTATTAGTTTGAGTTAGGATAGATTCCTTGATTCTATTTTTATTTAGGTTGCAAATATTTTTCATTACTTTATTTATATGATTTAATTCTAGGTAATAATTTTTATTTTTTTGTTTTTTTTTAGTTGATTGTCCATAAAATAGAAGGCCAAGCAAGTCAGCCTTTTCGATTTTTTTAGCTGGCAACATTATTATTACAAAATAAGTAGATATATATTTAGCAAATTTCTAACTATTTTTATGAAATATTCCTGTTTTATTAAAATTATTTATATAATTATTCTTTTTTTTATATAAATCGTTAGCCTTCCTTAAATTTAAAATGTGTGTAACTGTAGATAGACAAGAACAAAAAAGTAAAACCTTTTCAACTTATTTATAACTAGAATAAGGTTGTAGTTTATTTAAAAAAAAATAGTGAAAATGATTAATAATTATAGGGATTATTTTTTTTTTTTTTTTATAAAATTTATAAGTTATGTGTGAAACATTTAGTTTGCAAAAATGTGCATAAAAATGGGGTAGTGAAAAATAAAATAAATTTAATAAAAAAGTTGTACATGCATAGAAAGAAAAAAAAAAAAGATGATAAGTTTTTTCTGATTAGGCTGTTCGGAAATATATACACATGTACATATGTTTTTTGTGTTTATATTTATGGGGGTTGGTGAGTATAAAATTGAGGTATGTATGATATTATAAAATATTGGAATAAATGTAAGTAAACTTAAAAAAAGGTATAAGAAAATGGAAGAAAATTAATAAGTAGTAAAAAGATGTAGTAAGGATGTGGGTAATTGAATTTGCATAAATAAGTAACAGGTATAAATATGGGGTTATTTTATTCAAGCGATTTTATTAAATATTCTGAGAGATGTTTATTTGTAGATCTTGAAATAATTTTCAAAAGGCAGCCATATTGTTGTGAAATTATTAATGATGTCATACATAAAACATTAGTTTGATTTAAAAATCTAGCATATAATAACATATTATGAGTATTTGAATTTGGATCTACAATATTAGTATTATCACAAGGAGACATATTTAAATTATTTAATAATCCTGTAACAGCTGCTTGTATGTTTTCAAAGTTTAAACTAAATTTACTTGTACATTCCGAATTATATTGACTCATATTATCCCATAATAATTTAAATTCAGAATTTCTTAAAATACATGCATTTATAAAATCAGTTATTTGGATGTTCATATTATTAATAGAATATGAATCTGGGTATCCATCATCCATTTCATTTTCTTTAACATAGAAATGTAAGGAGCATTGAAATGATTGACTAACATCAAATCCGTCATTTTCATCTGTTTGTGGAATTTGGTCAGGTTGTGTTTGGCTATTATTGTTTGGTTCTGATGTAGAATCATTAGAATCAAGTGAAATATTGAAGGGAATATTTTTTTTAAGTAGAATATATAGATTTTGTGGTTGATTATAGTATATATTTTTTATTGTAGTTTTTTCAAGGATAGTCCATTTTTTTTCATAAGAATTAATTTGTAAATTAACATCAGATAATATTTGATCATTTAGTGTATTATTAATAGTAAATCCAAGAACAATATAATTTAAATAGATGTATTTTTTTACAAAAACTGTATATTCTGCTTCTGTTTCTGTTAAAGGTGTATGTTTTGTTATTAATTTTAATGAACCCATATTATATTTTTCTACAAGTGGTGACACATTTTCGATATATGATTGATCTGTTAGATGTTCAACAAATTTGGGGATATTAGATGCATTATTTTGCATTTCAAAATAGGATGATTTTTTTTTTAAATAAATATTTTGGGATGACCCTAATCCTTCTCTACTTAATTCGGTTGTATATAATACGTCATCTTTAATTTGTTCATGATCAAATTCGGACTCTAAATGATTTTGCATATGGGTTGAAATGCCAGCAATTATTTTTTCTACATCTATGTAGTTGTTATCAAAAATAATTTGATTTACAAGGGGATCTTGTTTGTTCTTTACTTCCTCATTCTGTTCATTTTCTACTTTTCCAACTTCCTCATCGAGTTTTTGTATTTTTTCCTTGAGCATGTGATAAAAGAGATTGGTTCTGTCCCTTACCTCATCATCACTATCTATTAGTAAGCACTTAAGTAAGAATAAAATATCTTTTGAATTATTTTGGCATTTTAGAGCAATGTAAAATAGAGCATACATACCATCTGCTCGTATAGTAGAGCTTTCTAATATTAATCTATTATAAATATATCTAATATATTTTGAAGGTTTTTTAGTTTTAGGTATATGTAATAATAAAAATCTTATAACTCGTAAAAGTAAAGAATTATATTCACAATCTTCTATAAACTCACATAATTGTAAAATGGCATTTTCTTCTGAATTAGGTATTTGTGTAATTATAAGTATGATAGTATCTATAATAGTTGATTTAAATTTATATGATTCGTCATCTCTTAAATTATTTGATAAAAAGTTTAAGATAACTTTTGATTTATTTGGATATATAAAACATAAATTTTTTACTTCTTGTATTATTTGAATTTTAAATGAACTATTATTATCACTATTCATATAAGTATTAATTTGATTTAGTAACTCATCAATATTTTGTTCACTTCCTGTTTTTAATAAAGTAGTAAAAGCTAAAACACAAATATTTTTATTCTCATCAGTTAGCAATGTTTCTATATCTTCATTTAACTTTGAAATAATCATAGGTCTATAATGTGATAATTTATTTATCTTTCTAATTATACAAAACTTTTCAATTGTTTTTGTTGACAATAAGAAAAGTTTACAAACTTTTAAGCAATCTGTTAATATTTCAACATTAAAAATTGTGGTAGTATTACGACCTTCTAAATCATAGGTAGCTAATTCGACAATCGATTTAACAGCTTCATATAAAACAACTGTATCTTTACTTTTTAAACATAACTTAAGAAAATCAAAACAAACTTTAGTAGTTGGATGTATAGTTTGATTATTTGTGTTGTTAATATTTGGTGTAGTATTATTGTAAGGAACGGAATTATTATTTGCATTTAACATATCTCCTCCAATTTGTGTATGATATATTAGATGTGCTGCATATTTGATAAGTAAGCAGTTAGCTAAAGAACCTGTTAAGTTTGATGAGCGTTTACCATATGAACTTATAATTTTTTCTAAAGCTAATTTATCATTATATTTAATGGAACATAATAATGTTAAAGCATGGAATTGAATCATAGGATGTTTACTGTTTATACATTCACTAACTTCGTTAATCCATCTTTTTACAATATCACTAGATGTGTTTATAAATAGATTTAAACCACATAATAAAGCAGATGAAGAAACAAATGGGTTTTTATCAACAATGGCTGTTTTTAAATATCTTTCTATTTGTGCAGCTAATAATGAATCAATAGTTTGACTTAAAACTCGAATAGCATTAGCTCTATAACAATCATTTGAAGAATTCATATCCTTTGTTAATGAGCTTGTAACTATAAAAACTTCTTTTTCACTAACAGGTAAACTTTTAATAACTAGATATACCATCCTTCTTAATCTTTCATTATTTGATTGAAATAATTTTGTAATGCTAAAAAAAATTTCAGTACATTCTTGTGATGTTAAGCTTGCTTCATTTTTATTAATTAGGTATAATATTTTTGTTAATATATTTAAACATTTTTGGATATTTAAAGGATAGCTTGAAAATACACGAGTTTCTTGTAATACATTTGCTTTATCACCATCATGAGGGTTTACAAAAAATTTTTCATCTTCATACCTCGAATCTTTAAGTAAATTTCTCTGAACTTTATCTTTTATAATCATTTGTTTCAACATAGTTTAGTTATTGGGTAGTGTATTGGTGGGGCATATACCCAGTGCTATAATTTTAATCGTGATTTATAATAGTGATTTATAATTGTAATTTATAATTGTAATTTATATTTATTATTTTTTTAAATAATATTATGCATTATTTTTAAGGGGCGACCTCTTTATTTGAGTGTGTTGGCTAGTTATGTAGTGAATGAATTGCATAGGGTCTCCCAATGGGTATTATAGTAAAAGTTGAAAATGGGTTAGTATATTTTAGCGCTTATATTTTTTCTTTATATTCAATGTTTTAGATTTCCCTACTTAAGCAGGATTACAATCCTTAAGGGGTTATTTCATCATAAGGGGGAAATAAAAAATTATGAAATTTTGTTGAAACAAACTTTTACACAAATTCGAAATAAATTAAGTATATATTATACAAGTTATTACTAAATTTAGATATACTTTAAAAATGTAAAATCATTTGTTTTTATATTTTATTAAATATAAAAAATATTTATTTAAAATTCTACTACTACTAATAATTTTAAGTATAACGTCAATAATTGATATAAATAATATATTATTTACTATCACCTTATATATGCAATGTTTTATTTATATAATGTTTGTAAATTGCAATTTTTTGTTTTAAAATTTGTATATATGCATTGCCAGGTTTACTAAAATAAATTTTGTTATTTTACAGGCTTGGATTTTTTGGTCATTTACTTACATTATTTTTTTTTCTTTATTTATTTCTATTTTTATAATATATTTTATTTTACAATTTTATTATATTATTTAATTTTTTATATTTTTGTATAAATATGTAAATTATTTAACAAAAACGGGTGGAGTGTATAATGCAACAAAGTATGGGTTGGGAAATATATAAGGTTGGGAGGGGTAACATATTTTTTGTAAGTTCAAATATTTTTTTAATTGACTATTATAAATAGTTATGAGTCCAGTACAAGTTTGGGCTTATAGTATACGTAGCTTCCTACGAAATATAATAAAAAATGAAAAAATAAAACCGTAGTAATAAGCCGAGAGTGAATATATATACACCTATTTAGATCCCTTAATTATGTTCTACAATTTCTTTTTACTTTTTTACGTGTGCTTATATGTGAGTAGTAAATATGAGAGAGGAATAGTAAATAAGTTATGTAGCTATTACATATTTCTATATATTGCTACGCCAATTTAAGTAAACAAAATGGATAGGGAGCCAAAATTATATAACTAAAGGGTGGCTAAATTATAAAACTCCAATTTATTTTTTCTACAAATTGTGAGCCTTTTTTGTATCTCTATATTTTAAGACTTATAACTTTTAGAAAAACAAATATTTTATTAGAAACAGTTTTGAAAACAAATTTAAAAAAAAACTAAAAAAAATGTAAAGTTCAAAAAAAAAAAAAAAAAAAAAATATTGTCATATATCTAATTGGTTTATCTTGATGCATGTATATAATAGTTATTTATATTTTTAATTTGAATCATAACTTATTTGTATTTATTTTTTATAACTACTATCTTTCTAATAATAAGACACACATATGGATAATATATATTTATTTATTCAAGGAAACTGTGTATAAAAATAAAATGAAAGTTTATAGTTGTCTGGTCTATGATATACAGTTTGTTAATCATCTCAATTTTTATATTTAACTTACATGTGTATAATGAAAAAATATTTAAAACAAAAGTATATATACTATTTAGTCATATTGGGATGAAATATTTTTAGTTCCATAATTATATATGAATATTTTTCAAAACGTTTAATATTAATAAAGAATTAGAAATTTGTAATGAGACGGTTTGTATCTTTCTATTTGTATGTCCATTGTTCTATATATGTAAAATAATAAAATATTTATGAGGATACTGATTGTATAGTTGTTTGAGTTTAGTAATTAAATAATTCCTTTTACTTATTTTGCAAACTTTTTTCCAAAACTATGATGAGCTATTGAGTTGTAAATTTATAACTACCAAGATCCAACTATTTTTATAATTAAAACCAACCATTTTTATAATTAAAAAAATAAATGTTGATATGTTTTATGTACCTTTGAAAATAATTTGATAAAACAGATTGGCATTACACAATTAGAAGTTTAATGGGTCTTTGGTGAAACATTTTACTACTATCATAACTGGGATAACTAATATTTTAAACTTGTAATAGCTAAGTAGTTTTATGGTAGGACTTTCTATAGGTATATACTTTTTATTATGCATGTTTTACATTATGGTATGATGAGCTGATTTCCATTTTAAAGATAAATATTTGCTTCGACTTTATAAAACTTACAAGGGTATGCAGAAATAGTGAACTTTTTAAATTTTATTTATTTATAAAAATTGTACAGCATTGGGATGTCTATATTAGCAGTGTTAACACATTTTAAATATATTTAATTGTTTTTCCTGAGTGATTATAATTGTTAGTGCATAGTTTGACATGGCTTTGATCATTTTCGTTGTCTTCTTTATGGGATTGATTTTGTAAATCTACTTGTTTTACACAATATTTTGTAAATATATCTTTTTTGTGTTTTAATTTATTAACCTTTTGTATATTGTCTAAGTTAGGAGTTTTATGTGCATGTGCATGTGTATTATTCACAGCCATTTCTTGATCTGATGTTAAGTCATTACTTTCATCTGTAAATTTATTTCCTTTATTTATTATACTAACTTTTGTTGCATTATTTAACTTATTAATTTTACTAATTTTATTAATTTTATCTAATACTTCTTCATTTATAAAATATTTAGGGAAGTTGGTATTTTTGGATTCTTTGTATTTTTGAAAAGTGCAATTAAAATTATTGGAATTATTTTCTTTTACTTTATTAGTTTCATTTTTTTTATCTGCATTAAATAGTTCAGGAATTTTTGTATCATTAAAATTTGGGTAATTATCTGAATATATTTTATTAGTAGACGTATTTTCACTTTTTCCATTTTTATTAACATGGCTAGTTGTGTTACTAGTTTTATTATTATAATTTAGGGAACCTGAATTGTTTTTTATTATATTATTAATATTTTCATTATTTTTTAAATCATGAATTTTACTTTTATTTGTCAAAAAATTTATTTTTTCATTACTACTACAATAGTTATATTTTACATTATTAGTGTCTTTTATTATTTTTTTTTCATTTTCATCTTGATCACTAATTTTAGGATTTCCTTTTTTTGATTCACTTTTTAATTGAAATAAATTTTTATAATCACGTTGTTTAATTTCATTATTTAAAACAATTTTATCATATTTGTATGTTTTTTTTTTTTGTAAAATATTATTATAATCCTCATTTTTTTGGTCGTCATTAGTGATGTTTCCTTGATTTGTGGTGGCATGTGTATCTTCTTCATTTTTTTTTTTTCTTCTAACACAGTTATTATTATTAGCTGTAATGGTAGTGGTAGTAGTGGCAGTTTTTCCGGTACTACTTATGCTATCATTATCTTTACTTAAGTTATCTTCATCATTTATATAGACAGACGAATTTGTATTTTTTATGGTTTGTTCAGGCTTTTTCTTTTTTAATAAGTTCTTATTAACATTTTCATCATTATGATTATTTGTAAGTGTTTCTTTTTTTTTTTTTTTTATCTCGTCATGAGTTGGTGTAGTATCTTCATCTTCACTTTCATCTTCTGAAGAATCATAGTTTTGCTTACCGTTTTCATCTTGTTTGGTAGTATTAATTATATCCATTTTTGTTGTATTTTTTTTTTTTTTTTCAGATTTATTTTCAGCATTTTTACTAGTAATAGAATCAGTTCGTTTTACAGAACAACAGTTAACTTTATTTTTAAAATTATTTTTCATTATGTAATATAAAATTTCATAATCTTTTTTGAGAGCAGAATTAGAATATTTTTCTTTTCCTGAGCTGGTAGTATTTTCACTTATAATTGTACTTGCATTTTTTTTATCACTTCCCGTTTTTTGTGTATCTATATCTGTAATAACAGTTGTTTTAGATGTAGAAAGTGATTTAACAACACATTCGTTAGTATCTTTTTTTGAATCATTTGTTTTATTTATTTTACTATTTGAAATAGATGAGATATTTTTAAAAAAATTCCAATTATTTGATAAAAGATAAATCCATCGTGTTTTTATTTTTTCATGCCATAAAAATTTGGAGTTTTGCAAACTAAAATTATTTAACATTTCAGTAACCCATGGATGATCTAAAACATTTTGTAAACTTAATCTTTCATTGGGGTTTGATGATGTTAATTTAACAAATAGATCCCATGCTTTTAAATTTTCTCTAAATCTGCTAGGTGGTTTAGAATATCGTAAATTATGAACTGTTTTTAAAATAATTTGTGCAACCTTAGAACATTCTACTCCTTTTTGTCTACAAACAAATCTACCAGATATAAATAAAATCATATTCATTCCAAGTGCATAATTATCAATTTTTTCTGTCATAGGTCCAGTATTTCTTAAAACTTCAGGAGGATTTATTTCTAATGTTCCTGGCCATTCATTTGGATGTAAATTACATGAATCAATATGTTCAGACCAACCAAAATCAGCTATTACAATTTTTTTATTACTATATCTTAAGATGTTAGTTGGTTTTAGATCTCTATGTACAATATTCATATCTTGTATATACCACATACCTTGTAATAATTGAATAAAATATAAAAATGCTTCGCTCATATTACTTGATAAATTTTCTTTCCATAATGTACCATCGTTAGCATAATCTTGTATAAGTATCCATCCTTCTTTACCTCCTATAACTTTATGTAATTTAATTACACCAGGACATTGACATATAGATAAATTAATTATTTCTTTAGTAAACATTTCAACAATTCTGTTGAAGGACTCTTTAGGAAATTGATTTGGTTGTAATAACTTGGCTGCAAATATTTCATTTGTTACTTTATGTTTAACTTTCCATACTTCTGCATATGTTCCTTTTCCTAGATTATTTAAAACAATATAATCTTTAAAACAGCTTTCATTTGTTTTTATTATTTTTATTTGATTATTTAATATACTAGGCAATTGTAATATGTCATTGTGTGATGATAATTCAGAACCGATTTTAACTTCATCACTTTTTTTATTCTTTACATAATTTTTTTTATAAAGCTTTTCCGATATTTTTAGACTATCATTGTTATTGTTTACTATCTTAACACTTTTTTTATTATCTAAATAATCCATGTTTTGTTCAATAATCTTTATATGGTTAGTGTCTATGTTTTAAGAAATATATTCCTTATATATGTTTTAAGGTAAACTACTCATTTATTTAATATATATTTCAATATTATTTTATTTTTTTTTTTTAATTTTATACTCTTCATAAATATATAGATTATTTTCGTAGTCTTTGTTCTGTTTTATTGCTATGGAACTCCTATAATTTGCTAGGGCATATAAAATGTATACTTAGAATAATTTTGTCTGATGTGGTTCCCTTATTTTATATGTGTTAATGCAAATTAGTATGGCTGTATGTTTAATGAGAATGTATAAACATATTTATGAATATGTGCATATATTGTCTTTTGTACTTGTTCAGAAAGTTAGTAACGTTTTTTTTTCTCATCCATGCATATGTAGAAAAACAAAATTGATAGCTCTTGAAGTATATATTAACAAAATTAATATAATAGTTATGTATAAAATCAAACTAACAAATAGACATATAAATGAATGAAAAAAATCGAACAAACGATAAGAATATAAATACAAATAGAAAGAATGAAGTATAAAATATTAAAATCTATTATATAGATGCATCGCACAAATTATATAAATCTTTAAGTTGATGAAATCTAATGGAAAGGCAATTGATAGATAGTTATGTAGGCTAAAACCTAAAATCTAAAACCAAATAGATAACAATATCAAACAAACACCATAATAGATTGGAAACAAATATATTAAAAATGAACAAATTTACAAACTCTACAAATTTAGGGAAAACAAAAATGGAGTAAGACAAATACAATTGGCAATAGTTTATATAGTAAATCTATATAATAAAATGTGAAGTAAATGTTACAAACAAATTACAAATAAACAAATCATCAAATAGCTAAATAAACAAATCAGCAAATAATTAAATAAACAAATCGTCAAATAATTAAATAAACAAATCGTCAAATAATTAAATAAACAAATAGCAAATGGTCAAATAGCAAATAACAAATAGCAAATGGTCAAATAGACAAGTAAACAAACAAACAAACAAACAAACAAACGCGTGTGTGTATATGCAATATTATTATGAATGCATAATTATTGATGGAAACAATTCAAAACTTTTAATTTCATTAGAATTTGATTACTTGTCATCGTTATATATTATCAAATATTTGTATGAATATATTACTCTAAATTAATTCATGCATATTAATATGAAAACATGTATGAATATATATATGTATATGTAGTATAATTATAAATGCATACTTATTTTTTACGAAAACAAACAAAAACTTTTAATTTTATTAGAATTTGATTACTTGTCATCGTTATAATATTATCAAATATTTGTATGAATATATCACTCTAAATTAATTCATCAATATCGATATGAAAACATATATGAATATATATTATGTATATAATGAAATGTATGCATACACCCAAAATGATACACTACAAATAATATTTCTTTACAATATATTTACAATTAATATTTTTTTTTTTATTTATTTCTATATCTCAATTTTTCTCCCTCTATTTTTATATTATATATATAATTAAAATATAAAATGTATAACTATTTCAATGATGAAAAAAAAGAAAAAAAAAAGAATGTTACGTTCAGAATAATTACTTACTAAAATTTATGTGTGCATTTTGTCTTTTTTTTCCTTCTTTAGCACTAATAACTATTTTTAATAATTAGCATATAATTAAGAATGAAAAATAAAATAAAATTATCTTTTTATGATAATTTAAATTGTTAAATTTTGGCTCCTTGCACATTTTATTATATACCCCAAAAACAAACAATAAAAAGGCCTTGGAATTGTATACAACACAACAATATTTTTACGATGCAAATACATTTACTTTTTTTTTGGGGGGTGTGAAAGGGGGCATTATATGTATATATATTTTTTTTTCTGAACAGTTCATAAATAAATGTTGCACTGCACAGAATATTTTAAAATAATTATTTCATGTGCATATTTGTATTCTATATGTTCATAAAAATATAGTATATGTAGCGAAAATTACACGAAAATGAAATAGCTAAAAAAAAATATAAAATAAAATATGAATAAAATAAACATATATATTCCATAGTTGTATTATATAATATTTATAATTTGATTTATGGTTTGCATAACAAAAAATATAATAGCTATAAAATTTTGAAGGTGTATAAATACAAATGTATATATAAACTATTTTTTGTATGGTAATAAAATTTTACAGTTCAAAAAAATAAAATAACAACATGTGTAGGCGAATGCATTTTTTTTGCATTGTTCATAAATAGCAGCTAAATTATTAAAACTAACTTCGATGTTATTAGTTGCATCTGTTGATAAATATGTATCACAAACGATTAATATTGTATGCATAAATCATTGCTTCCCCCCTTTGACGATTATGGGAATACTACACAACAAAACACTTGCATTAGTGTATGCACTGAAGAAGTATAAATTATATGGTTGGTATATTATTTACTTGTTAAAATGACTTTCTGTTTTTCAGATATACCAAAATTGGATAATTATATATGAATAGATATATTTCAGTTTGTATATAAAGTATTATATACAGATATATTATATATGTTAGACGATTTTTATGTGTTTTTACATATTTCAGTTTCCCTTTTGTATGAAGTGATACATAAGTTACACACTGCTATCCAGTGCACATATCTTACTATTTGTTAATATTAAAAAAAATAACATATGGGAATATTGAACATTGGCAATTTAAATATGCATGCCTTTGTTAATACATCATTGTTGTAAGAATATATCTAAAGTATGCACAGTTTATTTGTCTAAAAATCTTTAGATATATTTCATGTAAACTATAAAGAATACTCAAGGTTCATTTGCATAGTTTTACAGGAATATAAATGTGTAACATGTATATAATAAACATATTTGTATATTCCATAATATTGGCATTCGCGGACGTACTATGCCCTTCATATATTTTGGTATTCTAATCGGTGGGTGGTTTATATGTGTTTCTATATTTTTACTATGATGCTATTTTCATCAGTAATTTGTTGTTATAATTCTGGGAAGGCACTAACATCAGAATGTTGGAATGGTAGAGAATGGTAATTTATGTGATATAATTAATATGTATTTATGCGCCTATTTTAGGCCTATATAAAATAAAACAAAAGATCGGCATAAAGAGAACATTATTAAGGAATATATCGTTAAGGATAATTTAAAAATATTAGTTAAGCGGTTTATTTTTTTTATGTAAAATATTTTAACAGGTTAAGAGAAAAGGAATTAAAAAGACGAAACAAAATAAGAGAATTTTTATGCATATATAATTAAAAAAAAAAAAAAAACTTCACATTAAAAATTATTACTATTGTAAATATTATTATGGGGCATGTCTTATTTCGTAATAAAAATTATGACTTGTTAATAAAAAAATATGGCTAGCTCCTTTTTGTGTGTGCATAATATGTAGTTGGCTATATTATTGACATATTACTTGAGGAAACATCGGCTATTGTTCTGCCACACAACTGGCATTTACCTAATTTGTAAGAACTAAATGGAAAAGATTGAAAACAAAATAAATGTAGCTATATTGTTTTTAGAGAAAAAAGTGTTTATAATGAGTAAAAAAAAAAAAATTTTACCAGACTGAACAATATTTGCCATCTTGATGAAGTTGGCTGTTACACTTTTTACATTTTCGACTTTTTGGATTAAACCTGATTAAAAATAGGGTGTAAAATAGAGTTATAATATTGTATAAAAAAGGGAAAAGTAATGTAAAAAAAAAAAGTGTATAATTAAAATACTTTTGTTTGGCATGGCGGTATTCCAACAGTTTGTTAGTGCCAGTTGATCTATTCGAGCCTATGAATAAAAAGTAAAATATGTTTACAATATTATTGTTTATATTTTAAAACATTTCAAGGTTTAAAATGATGAGTATAATTTGTTTAAAAAATTGGAAATAGGAAAAAATAAAAAACTATGAGACTACACAAAGTTAAAGTATTTCTCATAAATATAGTAACATGTTTTGAGGAAAATAATAGCTGAATAGATTTATAATTTATAAAATTATTGTAAATAGGTTTTTAAATTCTTACTATTTTTGACATCAGGGGTTGCCAACTTTTTAAGTTTCTTTTCGCATTTTTCGCAAGGCATTTTTATCAAAAATTAATTAGTAATATTTTTCAAATAGGAATTTATACTATTTTTGTCAAAAATAAATTGACAGTTTTTTTAGAGCAACACGCTCTATATTAAAATTATGAACATGTTAGGTAAACTTTTTAAATATAATAGTAATTTTTTTTTTTTTAATTTTAAAAAGTTTAAATATACGGGTACAAGACGAATGAAAAAAAAGGATATATAATTTTTTAATTTATCATATTTTATAAATATCAATATACATATTCAAGTTATAAGATAAACAAATTAAAAAATGTACATAATATAACAAATAAATGCTAACGGAAAACGCAGAAAAGTAAACACAGAATATAAATAAACGAAGAAATAAATCTTGAACATATGAATTAATACAATAAATATAATTATTATATTTATGTATAAAAGGATATATATACGCATTTTAATTTTTAACTTTTAATTCATGTCAGGAAATTATAAATACGTTCACTAATTTAATTTAAAATACTTTTTCTTACATTATATTTTTACAAAAAAAAATACACCCATAATATGTTATATATATGTATAAAATTTACTAAATATTTGTAATAATTTGATAGGCTAAATTATTACTAACACAGCAAGTCTGTATATAAGTATAAAGCATAATTATTTTATATGCTCTATAAATTTTGCAAAATGAAAAATATCATAGGTTTGCATTAATCAAACAAGGGATTATATGGGGCCTGAAAATCGAGAATTAGAAAATTCGCATGTTAATATGTGTCAATATATATATATACAAATTGTTAGTTAAAAATTAATGCATTAAATAATTACTTTTTTTTTGATTGGATCCTTTTCAAATAAATGTTTTCCTTTTGGATCTAACGAAAAGAAAATGATAAAGCATGTTTAGTCAGGTGGTATATATTTTATGTGGAGTAATAAACTTGTCATATTTTAAGACATTTTATTTGATGTAGTGTGTTACCCATTTTTGAGCTCATCATTGGATTGTGTTTTGACATGTGGGAGCTAATGGTAGGGGGCGACATGTTTCTGGGTTGCATCATTTGTGATCGTTTGCTGTGTAGTGATAGTAAAGAGAAGAAATGTGTAATGGGTATATAAATTTTTTTTTATACTAAATTAGGTATAATATTTTTTTTTCTAATTACCTAGCGGCGTGGACATCATTGCTTGAGCTCATAGTGTGAGAAGAAGAAAAATTTTGTTTATAAGATTGAGCTGGTGAACTATTTGAGATAGAGGAAGTGTTTTGTCCTTTAAGATTTTTTTGCATTTCCATGAGATCTTGTTCATAGTTAGCATCAAAAAGATCAATATTAATTGATGTTATGCTAGGATCTTTTAAAAGTACTTGGTTTGCTTTTTTAAGAATTTCTAATTGGTGATTTAGATGTTCTCTTTCTTTTAATACATGTAATGGTTCATTTAGTAATTCAAATAATTTTTGTTCACTATTTAGATCTGAATATAATTCAAATTGCATTTTTTCTTGTAATCTTCTAATTAAGAAATATCCAATAATTTTAGGTACACTATCTCTAACATTTCTAAGAACGATACTAAAATAGGAATCTAATCTTCTTCGAATTTCTTGTATAAATTGTGAATTATATCGTGTTTTTTTTTTATCTTTATTCCACATGCTCATAACAGATTTTTGTGCTCCTGAAACAAATTTAGCTGCTTTGCCTGTTAAATATTCAGATTCATTAATTATATTTTGATAATATTTACTTTGTCCTGTTGCACTATTTTGTGAACTATTCATATTATCATGGCTACTATTAAAACTATTTTGTGGATATTTTTTATTTGAATTTTTTTGATAATTACCATAATCTTGCATAGGGGATCCTGTTTCATTTTGTTCATCCTCACTCATGTTAATAATACTTCCATGTTCTATTAAATATGAAACGTCGTTTGTAAATAGATAATTAGTTTCTGCTTCTATATAGTTTTCTAAAATGGTATGTGTATTTTCTTTTTCTCTAATTAGTATGGATTGAGATAGATCTAAGACTTGTTCAGATAATTTTGGAAATCTTGTTAGAACACGATTGGCAATTGTTTGAGATAAAATTTCAAGAGTTTGACTAACTTTATCTAGACAATTAAAAACAGGTGTATGTATTTTTTTTAAATGTGGCAAGATTAAGAATTCAAATGTATCTGGTGAAGGAAATCCAGGTAAACTATCACCTTCATGCATACAAATAGCATCATCTATATCATTATCACTTAATTCACTAGTTACATTTTTGCCTGCATATTCATCTAATAATTCATTAAATATTTGTCTAACCTTTAAACCACAAATAATGTCATTATTTTCAATAAAAACTTGTAACCTTTTATCATATTTTCCTTTTAATGTATTTTTAAATATTTCACAATAATCTGTAATCATTGACCAAAGTATTTGCGTTTTTTTTGTTGCATCTAATGGTACATTAGTTCCTAAAGAGAAAAGTTTATCATTAATTGCTCTGATTCTGTCATTAATTTCTATTTTGATATCTGGTAAAAAGTGTTTAATATGTCTTAGCAGGACTTTTGTTAATTTGTCAGTTAAAGAAGTAGTACCATATAATGATTGAGGTAATTTTTTATATACAGGATGGTTTTGAAAGAATTTTAATTCATCTTTTAATGATTGACTAATAGTTTTACCTTGTTTTATATCAGCACTAGATCTATTTATAACTCCTGTATAACCTAATCTTAAATTTATTTCATCATTTAGTAGCATTTTACTTGCATCGACCCCTTTATCCATAAGATCTATTTTTGTAATAACACCGATGGTTCTTAAACCTTTGGGATCGACTTTTCTAGCTATTTGTAATGCATCACTAGTTGACATATCAGCATTAGCTGGTAAAACTGCAAGAATAATAGTTCTAGGATCTTTAACGTATCTAAATGCCATTTCTCTTGTCAATCTTTCAATATCATCTGTTTGATCCGAATTTTTTAATGGAACCCTAGTAATACCAGGCAAATCAATTAATGATAGATCAGGACAACCTGTTGAATAGATATTTAAAATAATTGGTTCATCGATGATACCTTTATTTGTTCCTGCAATTTGATCTGTCAAACTATTTATATGTTCTCTAACTTCATTGAAATCTGTGAATTTTTTATTTTTGTCATCTTCAAAGGTAGCCCAATGTTTAATTTCACTATCTTCTTTAATATGAATTAATCTAAATTCAATAGGACGTCTAGTCACAACCCCTTCACCTCTTGGTAAAAAATCTAAACCAACAATTGATTCTAAAACACTACTTTTTCCACTACTTTGTGTACCAACCACACATATACGAGGTAGGTTTATATATTTTTGTAAGCCTATATCTCGAAGCTCATCAATCACACTAATAAGTTTACGTAAATTAACATAAATACTTGACTCCATTTTTATTATATTTTTTTTGATTACTAAGTTGAAAAAAAAAATGCAACAATAATAATGACAAGCGTTTTTGTAGTTATGCTTATTTAATATAGATTAAATATTCGGTGTTGGGAAAAGGTATGTAAGTAGGATGATAAGATGAGGAGAGCAATTATAAGGATAGTAAAAAAAAATAAATATTATAGAATAATTCAAGATATAGAGAAAATAATGAAGTGTATAATATATGAATTATTCAGGATAGTATATACAAATATATGGATGTATTTTATAAATTGCAAACTTCGGAAAACTTTTTTTTTTTTTTTTTTTTTTTTTCGCAAGATAATTTTTTCGAAATAGGGAAAATAAATTTATAAAGATAAATAAATATATAAACACATTTTATGGATATAACTTATATATAGGTTATAGAAAATATGTAATAAAAATATGATTTAAAATGAGGAAACTTATTACATAAGCATTTAATTTATTTAATTATTTATCCTATGATTATGATGTTAAGCCTTTAATATATATTACATGAAATTTAGTTTTTTCCTTATCTTCATTTTGATTTATTTTAAAATTAATTTTTTGGTTGCTCGTTATTTTTTATGCATTATTATTTTAATTATTTTTTATGTATGTAATGTATATTATTATATTTATATTTACATATTATTATTAGCATATATTATGTATACATATTTTTACATGCTTTTTTGTGTAGCGTCGAACTAAAAATCATGCCGTGCAAATGGCATAGAATTTATTTGATGAAAAAATTTTTAGATATTACAAAATAAGGATTAAAAAATAAGTAATAATAATATTACAAATAAATTGACAATTTTTATAAGGTGAAATATGTCTATTAAAAATGTTCAAACAATCGATTATATTGGAAATTTTCAAAATGGGGGGAGGGGGGATTATTACATAGTACCAATTTTTTTAGAGAGAAGGACCATATATACATTATATATATATGTATGTAATATTTTTAACGGAGAAATTATTATTATTATATATGCTGGTTTATTTCTTGCAATTAGTAATGGATATTTTTTTGTGTATATATATAATTATTATTACCTATGGTATTTATTTTTTTTTTTTTGACAAGCATGAGTTATATGGGTGATATATAATGGAAAAATATATTTGAGAATAGGTGGAAATTTTTTAGCAATTAAATATGCTACACAAAAAATGGATAATATAAAACTTAAAAAAAAAAAACACTTTATCGTAAATAAGCTTATTCACAATTTTTATTATATTATATATATATATAGCATAAAAATATGTAAAATAATGCAGAAATATATATTTTTGTTTAAGTACAAATGTGGAAATTTTTGTTTTCTTTCTCTTTTTTTTTGTAACATAAGGCAAAGTTTGTAATAATACTTTTAGGACTTATATTTTTATATAAATTTTTATTCTTTATTTCTTATAAGTATAAATATTATGGAAATTGTAAATAATTTGTTTATGTACAATTATACTAGTAATGGGGTATGGCATAAAATATGGAATTATATGATGATTATAGTATAAAAATGCATAGATATATATTTGTAGAAAAATTAAATAAAAGGTAAAAATATGTTTTAGGGAGTAAAAAATTGTAAACTTATTTTTGTGTTTTTATACACACAATGGATATAACATCATATACTGTTCAATTGTATTTTGCTACTATAATTAAGAACATGGTTAGTGTTTTGTTTTTATAAAATTATTACGAGAATATATACAATTATAGTAGCTCCTAATTAAATGGTTTAAAGGTTAAAAAAAGCATAAGGATATAACTCCTTTTAAAAAAAAAACATAATTAAATTGGCATTAAAAATGTGTAATGAATATAAGAAATACATATGTGTGCATATTACAACTTGGTTATAGCTAATTTTTTACAAAATTATAATTGCTTAATTTGATAGTAATAGTGTTGTATTGCTCTCTTTTTTGTTATGCATTTTGGAAAGTTTTATATGATATAGTAAAGATAAAAGGAGAGAAATTACTTAATCAAATTTATAGAGAAATATATTATATGCAATTATAATGGATTAACATAAATAGCTATTAAAAGGTGGGAAAAAAAGTTATATTTTTTTTTTTTTTTTTTTGAAAAATAACAAAAAGTTATACTATTTGAGAATGAGAAAAATGGTAAATACAAGATCAAAGTAATATATGATATTTTACAAATAAAAATTAAGAATATTATTTAATAAGTCTGATAATATATAATAATTTTCAAGTTATATATATGTATGGAAAAAATAAATAATTTTTTTTTTGCATATTTCGAGTGATTAACCATATGTATGCTCTAAAAGTTTTAGGAATATTTGTTAATTTGTAATATATATAAGTATTTGATAAATGGTTGGAAATATTATGTATGTTTATTATATATATATATTTAGAGAGAATCCAAAAGATGAATAGAAAATGTTTGAGGGTAACACGAAGAGATAAATTTAAAAGCTCTAATTTGTGTGTAAAACACATGAGGAAATATTAACACCAAAATTATAATTTGAAAAATATAATAAAGTGGTTGTAGCATTGATTAGGAAAGTTTAAAATGAAAAAAATCAAAAATGTTTATTTCCTTTTATTAGTTTTTTTTACATTATTAAATAAGAGAAATCAAATTAAATGCAAACAAGAAAAGATTGTAAATGTAGGGAATAATAAATTTATAATAAATCATAGTAATCTACCTTATAATAAAAAATATTTTAAAATTGCAAATAAAGGAAAATCATGTTTTGAAAGCAGCAGAAAAAGGTGTGTACACAAAGAAAGAGAGAAAGCATTTTTCATTAAGGCACATATAAACAAAATTAAAAGATATAGGTTGTTATATAAAAATGGAAAAAGAAATGATAAGACATTCTTTGAGAATAAACAATTGAGAGATAGATTAAAAATATGGAAATTGTTTTATAAAAATAATGGGAAAAATAATGGGAAAATGTGTAGAGCATATTCAAGTGTATCTGAGACAACTAAAGAGGATAACAAATTATGCAAAGTAGGAGACAATTATAATTTTGTTGGTTCTAGATTTTTATTAAAATTTCGAAGATATATATTAGATGATAATATGGTAAATTTTATATGGATATGTAAAAATTATCTATGGGAAAAAAAAATATTTTTTTCAACAATATTTACAATGTTGAGTAGTGGGGTAATAAGTATAATTATTCCAAGATATGACAACATATTATTTAGTAATTTAACAAATAAAGTATTTGATAATTTTATGTTTAACTTATTTAATTGTGTAATTATAAGAGTTATAAGTTTGGGGTTGTGTATGTTGAGGAATAGTATATTTATGAGAGCTAGCTGCTATTCCTTAAAAAGAGTGAAAAATATTTTATTTGAAATATATATAAATAAAGAATATGAATATTTTGATAAAGTAGATCATAATAGTGTTATAAATAGATTAACTTTAGAAGCTTATGATTTTTCAAATATTATAGCATATTATATAAATCCGTTTATACGTAATTTTTTTTCTATAGTTTTAAATTTTTCATATTTATATTATTTAAATAAAAGTTTAACAAAAACAATATTTATTTTTTTTTGTATTTCCTCTGTTTTAACAATTATATCATATAAGCTTAAGAGGAAAGGGATGACACATATAAATAAAGAAAAGAATAAGAATGCTAGTATTTCTTTGGAGTCTTTTAAAAATATTAACATTATAAAATTATTTTCTACCGAATCCCATGAATATAATAAATATTCAATGTCTTTAAATAATATTTTAAACCTTCAGAAAAAGAAAGAACAATTTAATTTGTTGCATATGCTAGTTAGTAAACTGTTTGTAACTACAACATATGTTTTTATTTTACTAAAGGGAGGTAGTTTACTTTCACAAAATAAGTTGGACAGTAAAACTTTTACTTCTTTATTTTTTTATGTTAATAATATTTATTCGTGTATAGACATTTTGGATTATTACATTGAGATATGTGATATCATTGATCAGAATAGTGGAATAATTAAAATGCTAAGTGAATATCTACAAGGGGAGAAAAATAAAAATATTGAAAGTGACACTAAAATGGAAAAAATAGAGAGAGTAGATAAAACAGTGACGAAGGAAAATGAAACAAATAATAGTATGTCCTTATGTAGAGACAAAAATGATGATGTTGTATTAGAGTTTAAAGGTGTGTACTTTAAATATCCATCAAATATGGATAATAATAATTATGTATTGAAAAATATAAATTTCAAAATAAATAAAGGAACTAATAATGTTATATTAGGAAAAAGTGGAGAAGGAAAATCAACAATTTTAAAATTAATTTTAAATTTATATAAATCATCAAAGGGAAAAATATATTTATATAATAAATTATTAAATAATTATACTAATCGTGAAATATTTGATAAAATAACTTATGTTGAACAGAATTCTAAGCTATTAAAAAAAACAATTAGAGAAAATATGACATATGGAATAAAAGATAATACAAATTTTGATATGCTTGATTTAATAAATATTTCAAAATGTTGTACTAGTCATGAATTTATAAGTAGACTACGAAAAAGATATGAGACAGCCATATCAAATACCTCAGAATTAATGACAGCATCTCAAAAGCAAAAGATATGTATAGCCCGAGCTTTGATACATTTTCCCAAAGTAAAATTTGCTTAAGCATGTATAGAAGTGTTTTCATGTGTCAAGCTTGTTTATTAACTTATTTATACTAACTGATTGATACTTTGTTTTTTTTTCATTTTTTTTCACTTTTTTTTCGATTTTTTCAGATTTTGTTGCTGGACGAGTCCACGTCAGCTATGGAGAGCAAAAACGAGCGAGCCATTTTTGAGAACATTCAAAAAAACGAGTTTTTTAAAAATTTGTCAATAATTCGTATTACCCATAAGCGAGCAAATTTAGATTTGGCACATAATGTGTTTGTTTTGAAAGGTAAGAAATATGACAATATATTAGTATCACTATATATACACAACTATGTGGATACTTTTGACTAATATCGAGACTTTCTTTTCTTTACAGATGGATACTTAAAAAAACAAAAGCATGTTTAGATTTGTTTAAAAATAAAATAGGAGTTTCTTATAAAAATTAGTTATATGTATAGATAAAAAATTTTCAAAAATGGAAAAGAATAAGAAAGGAAATGGATTTAATGATTATCCAGCTTATATCAATTTAAATGTGTCTGGAATTATATATTTTTTTGTCTATATTTATTTTGCCTTTTTTTAGTTATATATAATATTTTTACATAGCCTAAAAACAAATAATTAAATTTTTTTTTACAATTTTTGAGTTATTACAACTTATTATTTTTTTAAATGTACATTTTTTATAACATTGTTATAAATGAAAATATAAATATTAAATGTGTTTTTTTTCTCAAACCTTAGTGATGTATCAAGGTCACTTTTTCCTTCTATTTCTTTAGAAATATGAGATGAAAATAAATTTAGAAAATGAGAATCTTTATCTGAAAATGGGATTTTTTTTGTTGAATTAACTACTGTTATTATTGCAATTATGGATTCCTAAAAAGTTATAAAATAAAAATGAAAAAATGAAATAGGGAATTTAATTTATATGTTGTATATTGTTAAATATGGTATGAACTATTTTTGTGATATGTATGCATTTGTTTGTCTTTGTTGTTACATTTGTTCCAAAGACAGGGGCAATTAAAACTTGATTGGCATTTATTCCATGATGTTTGAAAAAGGCGTCATTGATTTTTGCGATTTCATAATTATTATTATTTTCATCCTGTGCATGGTTTGATTTATTTAGAACGGATTGCAAATCACCTTGCTTGTTCATATTTGTCATATCAAATGGGTTTGTATATATATTGGTTAGATTATGATTATAATAATTTACAATTTGTTTTTTTATATGTGCTTTAGATATTATATCATGAGTAGTAGGAATATAAATAAGGTTATTATTAATTAGTGTGTAAAATTGATTTTTATTTTTATCAAAAATAAATAAAAATGCATAACTTGAATTAATATATTGTGGCAATTTTTTTGATACAAATTCGATTAATTTTTTATTTGAATTTTGATTATCATTATGAATTTCTTGTGTATGTTTTTCTGGATGTTGTAGTTCTTGTTCTTTTTTTTTTTTTTTTTTAAATTTATTTTTTTTTTCTTCTAATTTTGTGCTATCTATAAAGAGTAAGGGTACCATGCCTAGTAAGCATCCTATGGCAATACCTACTGCACTACCTAAGTAGTAATATTTTCGTGTTCGATTCATTTTTAATTGTTTATTTGTTAAATTTATTCTAGGGAATCCAATACATACAATCATTTTTTCAATATAGCCTCCTATAAATATTCCCAAGACATCACTGGTTAGATTTCCAAGACCAGCAGCAGCCATTGTACTTAATCCTAAAATTGTGCAAAATGTTGAATCAAATAAATCTCCTGAAATTATCATAAAAGAATTATCGATAAAACCAAAACAAATAAATGGAATACAACCAGATAGAGCTACTAATAGTAAATCATGTTTTTTTAAATTTTTTTCTGCTTTTTCTTGTGATGTCTTTTCATCAGTATTATTATCAAATTCTTTTGATAAATTATTATTTTTTTTATAGGATGTTTTATCACTATTGGTTTGATTATGATTTGTGTCTTGTAGGGTTTTATTTAAATAATTATCGTCTATATGGTTGTTATTTTCAACATCAAGAGTATTGAGATTTTGCATAGTATCCCATTTGGGGCGCTTGGGATTTTTAAAATTATTTTTATATATATCACAATTATGTTTTCTATTCGTTGGATAATTTTTAAGACATTTTTTGTTTTGTCTTTTTTGGATATTTAATTGTAATTTTATTATTTTACTATTATTTTTTTTTTTTACTAATTTGTTAAGCCATTTTTTTTTTTTTTTTTTTATCGTCCTTCTCAATAGCTGTATTCTGTGGGCATAATTTATAGCTGTATTTATATTTCTTCCTTTTAGTAATTTTTTTTTAATTTTGTAAGTATTATATTTTTTATTATTATATTGAATTATGTTTTTGGTATGAAATGTGTGTGTGTTTATTCCATCATGTATAGTTGTGGAAGAATAAAATGACTTATTTATAAGTATTTTAAAGTTTTTAATTTGATCACGCTTAATAATATTATTTAATTGTGTTTGATTGGGTTGTAAAAAGAGTTTGAAATTATAGGATATAGGTAAAGAATTTGATTTGAATATATTATTTATATGGATTCCAGATTTAAAACAATTATTGGGTATAATTTTTTTTCTTCTTTTAATTAAAGATAATGTGTATTTTTTTTTTATAAAAGTGGATATATGTTGTCTTTGTGCATGATATTTACGATTTAAATGTAAAAAATTTTTTATATAGCATACACTTTTATTATTCAAAAAATTATGACTGTTCATATTTTTTATAGACTTTTTAAAATTATTTAATTCATTTAAATTATAGTATTGTGTAAGAGTATTATTATAATTTAACGATTTTTTAATAATATAATTAATAACTGAATTTTTTATATTACCAAATTTTATTTTTCTTTGTTGTAAAAAATTTGTGTCATTAATAGAACGACGGGATATATTATTAATGTACATTTTATTAGTATGTACAGCGAAAAAGGGAAATAATTCAAATAAAATATGATCATATAATTTGGTGAGTTGTGTAACAAAAAAAAACATAAAAAAAAAAAAAACAAAACAAATAGTGGAATAAGAACAGAAATAGGAGTATTATTGCGAAATGGGCTAGAATAATACGGAAAATAACGAATTAATAAAAGTCTATAAAGACAAACAATATATATTATATATATGTATATATCTAAATTTGTGAGTCCGAGAAATATATGAAAACAAAAAGCTTATGACTTGTGCATAAAAATAGTATAATCGGATTGTGTGCAAATATATGTAATTTTATAAAAATTAGGAGAGTATATAAAAATGTATTGATAATACTTTTGCAGAATGCAAAATGATTTAAATCATGTATACAAAAAAATTGTAAATAATAATAACATAACTAATAAATGGTCAAATAATTTTATTGTTAAAAAATTAAAAAATAATAAACATAAAAATATAAATAAAACATATAATAATTATGAAATGATAAATACAAATAAAAATGTGTAAAGGTGTTACAAGTTATACACACATGGATTGCCCTATGTAGTTTTCACAAAGGGGGAACTAATATTATTCTTGTTTTTTACATATAATAAATATACAAACTAAATAATAAATGAATAAATAAATGGAATATGCATATATTATTCTACAATAAAAAATGAATGTTGTAGTGTTCCATAAAATTTGTGTTAAATATTTTATTAAGTTTTTTTTTGATATGGATATTTTTTTTTTTCGGGCTTATCAGTTTTTTGTCTGTGGGTAAAAAATATATATAATTTTAGGGGGAAATATAATTTATGTTAGCATGTAAATAATTGAGAAATATTATATATGGAAAATATTTTGTATAAAAAATATAGGATATGTAATTTTATATTACTAAAAGGAAATGTGGTTTAAGGATATACATAATTTAGCATTTGTTGTAAAATAACTTATGTATAATAATTTTAATATGAATTATTTTGTATTATCAATTATTATAAAAAAAAGTATAAGAACTATATTTTTCGTTTTAATATAATAATGTATTAACAAATTATATTTAAAGGCTTGTTTCAAATTAAAAAATAATATATATATGCATAGAAAATATGGATATTTTCCACTTGTATGGGGTTTATCCATAATACGTTTCGATTTGTTTGTGTTTAAAAGTAGCAGAATAATTTTCAATCCTTTATTTTGTTATGTATATGCTTATATAGTAGTTAACTTTATTTTGTGTGTAAAATAGTGTTTATTAAGGGAATAGTAATATATTTATTTTACACACACTTATATATATATTCCATATAATTTGTCAGCTTATTAATAATCGATATTATTATTGTTTATTTTATTTTGATAAAATATCGATAATGATATTTATAATATTGCCTTGAGAAATAGGGATGAGTATGAGAATAATTTAATCACGTCTTGGCTTATTATAAGTATTTACATTTTGAAGTGACATAAGAAAAGTAAAATAAAACGATGAATAATGTTGATAAGTTAAGCTAAGTCGATAAATCAAACTAATTGGCAAATCAAACTAATTGGAAATGGCTATTTGCATTTTTGAAAAAGTAGAAAAAAAAAAATTTAAGAAAATATTAAATTGCTTTAAGCTAAGTTCCGAGGATATACTATATAGCGAAAATTGTGAAAAAGAAGAAAATGGGAAAAAGCGTAAAATTTGCTTACATGGAAATTATCAAAATTATTTTTTTGAAAGATATATGAATAGAAAAATTATATGTAAAGAAGATAAAGAAAATAATATATTATCAAATGAATTAAAAAAAAAAATACAAGTGTGTGAAATAACGGAATGTCAAAATGAAAGAAAAGACAAAATTGATGATTATAGATTATGTAATATAGATAATTTAATTAAAGACATATTTAAGGATAAGACAATTTTAGATATAGGATGTAATTATGGAATAGTTACATTTTTATTAAGTTTAAAATATAAATGTAAAACAGTTAATGGGATAGATATCGATTTTAATATAATTAATAAAAATGTATCTATATTGAAATTGTTTTTTGATTTCATTTTAATATATAATAAGCAAAAGCATATGCTACCTTTTCTTTTAAATAAACATTTTTTAAAAACAGAGAGGGATATATTTAATGAGGTTTACCTTTTGTATGAAGAGATCACATTAAAGGAGGTTGAGAAAAATGAGGAAAAAAGGAGTAGACATAATTTGGAGGTTTGTCAAAATGAGGAAAAAAGGAGTAGAGACAATTTAGAGGTTTGTCAAAATGAGTTTCCCTTTAATATATACTTTTCATGTTCCAACATTTTTGATAAATGTTTTGAAAATGTTCAGAATAAATATGATGTAATTATTTGTTTTTCTGTTTTGAAATGGATACACTTAAATTATGGTGATACTAAGTTAATTTTATTTTTTGATTTAGTTTATAAATTGCTGAAAAATGGTGGGTATTTTATTTTAGAGTATCATAGAGAAATAAAATATAAGTTAAAAAAAAATGAAAGAATATTTTTTTTAAAAAAAAAAAAAGAACTTAAAATGAATTATACAAATTTTGATGATATTGCACAAGGGTTTTATAATAATGTTGCTAAATTTGTTTTGATAAATAAGACAGATTTTAAAGCGGATGTGAAAAGAGATGGGAGGAGAGAAGATGGAAAGGGGAAGAGAGACACTGGGATGTTTAATCGGACAATATGCATTTATAAAAAGGTGTGAAATAGTAGTAGCATGGCACATAACAATTTTTGAATAATTTAAATAAATGTTGAAATATTTAGTTGACAGTTTGTGAATTTAAAGTTGGCTTAGCCTTTGTGAAGGTTTGCGAATGTATAGCGCTTATGCACAGTTGCTAACAAAAAAAAAAAAGGAAAAAGTAATGGAACAAAACAAATGTATGTATTACTAAAAAGAGTAAACTAAGTTAAGAGTTAAATATAAAAATAAGTTTGTCAATATTAATGAGACTGATTTCTAAGTAGTCTACGGCATATTCTCTATCTGTTAAAGTGATGTTTTTTTTTTTATTTTGATTGATGTTTCGATTTGTGGTAGTATTATTGGGATGAGTATCTGAAAACTCTGAAGAGGTGATATCAATTAAATTTTTAGAATTTAATTTTGTATCATTTTCAAGAGTGTTACTATTTTGATTATGAGAAAAATCAGTATCAATGATTTGATCAAATTCAGTTAGACATATATTAGACTTATTATGTAATGTATTAATTTCATTGTTTTCAAAATTCCGTCTGACAAATATATTTTTTGCTACAGTAAATAGATTTTCATTTACTTGATTATTTGTATAATATAGATTTGAAGAAAAAGAAAGTGAATGTTTAATATAAGTTTTAGTAGTATTATTATTATTGCATTCATGGCATTTAATATATCCACTATATAATAGATTATATAATTTTTTTCTAATATCATTTAAAGGGATTAAAACATTTTCACTAATAATTTCATCATTATATTTATGATCAGGTGTGTAAATAAGAAAATTCCAAATTCTTAGAGCATCTAATCCATTCATATTTTCAATCATATTTGTTGTTATTTTTTTTTGATAGATAAATTTAATATTATTAAAATCAACTGCATATGTAATTATATCATTATATCTTACAGTAATTAATTGATCAGGATATTTTATTAATATATTTAAATTTTGTAGAATCATATTTTTATCGATATTTATTTTTTTACTTTTTAATTTTGAATGTACATATTTTTCTATATGCTCATAAGTTGAATATGAGACAGTATCATTAAATTTATTTTCATCTTCTGAATAATTTAATTGTATATTATTTAATAAAAAAAATAAAATACATTTAGCTATGTCATTCATATTATAGTAATATGAAATAAAATTAAAACATTCTTGTTTTAAATATAGGGATGTTAATACTTCACTATTGACTTGAAAATAAGTATATGGATTATCAAGATGTTCTATAATATTATTTTGTGTCACTTCTTTTTTTATTCTATATTGGTCACTTGCGATTAAATTTGTTTTTTCATCTATGTTCGTTCGATATTCATTTTGATTATTTTTATTATTATTATTATTATTATTATTATTATTGTTTTTAAAATTGCTATCAATGTAATTATGTTGCCATTCTGTTTCATTATATGATAAGATATTGTGATTACGATTTGTTTTTGATTTTTTGTTTGGCGAGTTTTGTATTTGTTTTTTTTCATATTCATTGACTGAGTTTATTATGTTAATATTATTAGTAAAATCAGATGAGTCTATCAAATCATTTTCAATTTGACCAACACAGGATGTATAGTGGTTTCTTTTTTTTTCTACATTTTGATTCTGCTCATAATTATTATATTCGTTTACTTGTGTATTGATAGGTGTTTGTGTGTTTATGCCATTTTTTTTTGAAAAGTTTAAAAAGGGTTGTTCATCAATATTATTTGGATTATTTATATACTTATGGGAGGTATAGGAAATTTGTTTGTCTGTCAGTTCATAATTTGTATCAATATAATTAAGTGATGTGTTAAAGGTAATATTATTTTCTGGTGATTTAGTTTTATTATCACAGATATGCTCATTGAATTGTTTACATTTTTTTATTATATTTTTTTTTAATAATTGTATAAAAATTAATCGTAATTTATTTTTGCTAATATTTGATATATCTTTTTTACAAACTTCAACATATTCATCAAGTTTTATATTTTTCAAACAATCATCTAAAGTTACTCTTCCATTTTTTATTATTCTTATGAGTATAACTTTTTCAATAAAATTTGTTAGATAATTTTTATTTACTTCTTCATCTTCTATATACGAACTATTTCGATATTTATCAGATAAATAATTGATATTATAATCTGATTCTACTTTTGTCATATCATTATTATATATACATGCTGTATCGGCAATAATATTTGTTGTAAAAAAATTATAATTTACACATTTTGGCATATTATATGATGTTGGAATATTTTTAATAGGATTTGAATTTGTAGAAATGGTAGGAGGGTTTGTTATTGAATTTGAAACTGTTGATGTAGTGATATTATTTGATGGTGAGGTATTATTATTTAGATGTTCAGATGAATGAGTATCTACCCCTTTAATACATGTTGGGTGAATATAATATAGCATAGAAGAATATCTAATTAAAATATAAATATTTCTAATAATTACATAATATTCTACTCTTTTTATTTTACATATACATGATGAGCATTTACAACCTTTTATATATTTATAATTTTCAAGATCTGATAAAAAATGTATTTCTGTATCTATTGGTACATTTGTTGTTGTTTTTTTATCTGCTTCTGTTTCATTATCACTATTAAATAATATGTTATCTGTATTTTTGTTGTATTCTTTTTTTTTTTCACTTTCTATATTGATATAATTGATTTTTTCATTATCTTGTGTTGTGGAATTATGAGTACATTCAATAGTTTTGTTGTAAATAATTCGAAAATCTAGAATGTTATGAATTAGTAAGCATAAAATTATATTCCTGATCATACTAAAGTCATAGTTAGATAGATTAATTATTTCATTCATGCTTAATTTATTTCCATAAAGTAAAATAAGTTCAACTATTTCACTACAACGCTGACCAAATGCGTCATATATTATGTACTTAAGATAATCTAGTTCATGGCTTATCATTTTGTATTAATATATTTTAGCTACACAAAAAAAAGTTATGAAATAATAGTGAAAGGATTTTAATTTGGTGATATAATATGTATGTATAACTGCTTCATCATATTAATTTATGCATTCATGCATTTATACAAAAATGGAATTCTACATATTGATAGTCATAATAATTTTGATGGAAGGAGTTGAAGGATGAGGGGAAATTGGGAGAGTAATATGTTGGCTAGCCCATTGAAGAAAGGCCAGAAAAAAAAAATATATATGGCAGTGAAAATAGAAAGTATAAAAATGTTGAAAAAAATAAAAAAAAAATTTTCACTTTAATACCAAATGAAATAAAAAAAAAAATGATAGAAAGAATTAAAAAAAAATTAATTCATTAAAATATCATATTTTTATGGGAATTTTATTCATGTTTAAGTAAAAGATGCCACCTACCTATATAATATGGTAATACGTTGTAAAATGAAAATATATGTATACATAAATTTATAGTCTTATTACTTCACCGATTTTAAGTGAAAATATTTTATGTCATATATGCGGTTGGATATAATTTATAACATAAACTTTATAGGAATATATATTTAAAATTTCAGAAATATTGTAAAGAAAAAAATGACAAAAATAAATTAATTAATAAGTTGGAATATATTTCATCATATAGTTACAAAAAATAAATTTTAAATAATTTTTTTCTCCAAACATTTGCTATACAAAAATAAGGGAGGTCTCTATACTGTGAATAGGGATTTTTCCCTTCCATTTTTTTTCTCACAATTTGAAAGTCCATTTTGTAAATAGTGAAAAGTTTATACTTTGGAAAATGGTAATATGAATGACTCCCAATTATTATTATTATTATTATCACATTTTTATGAACAGTCATATAATTTTTATTACTATTTAATAAGGTTTTCGGTTAGCTTTGCATATGATGACAATTATGTTTGACGAATAAAAACAATAGTTAAATTAAAGATAATATTTCATACTTTGAACTAATTTAGTGATATAATAAAATTTGGTATACGCATTTATGTGTGTGTGACATATTGGTATGGATTTAAAAAAAAAAAATGATTTGGAGAGTCTTTTTTTTTTAAAGAATATTATCTATATAAAAAAAGGGAATTAATAATTAGCTCTAATAAATAATGGAATGAAATAATAAAAAAAAGCATTTTTTCATTTATTTTTAAGTCTGTTTTATGATTTGTATGTATATATATTTTGGGTATTTTTTTGTCTGTCTACTTTAAGTACCGCAGGGTGAATATATGGCAAACTTTTAATTATTATGTTTGAAAATTATTATTAATATATAGCATTTGAAAAGAAAGGATAATCTGTATGATGAGATGAACACGCTATCAGAATACAGTATGAAAACTGCTTAAAAATTTATGCTATATTGTCTGTCCATTTGCTTACCATTTTTTTGCCATTTTTTAATTCTATTTGCTTTTTATAGAAAGAATAAAGCAAGCTGTTTTCGATAAAAACAAATTTAATTTAAAAAAAAAATATATACAAAATGAAAAGGTTCGAAATAATATAGTAGAAAATGTTTATAACCATTGTTTATATGAGGTTTCAAAAAATAATTATAAAGAAAAACAGGATAGGGGACATAACAATATTGTGAGAGGTTTGAGGAATGAATTCTTCGATCCTGTTTTTAGAGGCCATACTAATTTTAGTAAAGAAAATACAAGCAGTATAGAAAGTTTGAAAAATTTAAGATGTACTAATGAATCCAATAATAGTGACACTACTAATGATGATAGGAGTGAAAGGAATGTCAAACGGGGTTGTGAATTAGTTGATGAGGAGTATTTGGATTTTTCTGCACAACATCGGAATAATGAGGTTTGTTTTTAAAAGAGCAAAAAGAATATAATTATCCAGTATGAAAAAGGGATTATATTTATACATATCGAAATATATTATTATAAATTTGAAATTTTTTACAATTTTAAGAAAAATGCTACTGGAATTGTGAAATATGAATACTGCTATATATGCGAAATAGGGAAGCCATGTTTTTGTATGGATGAAAATTATGACAATGATAAAGTAGGTGCAGAAATATGTGGTGGTTGTTTTATATTATATTCCAATATTTGTTAAGCTTTTGATAAATTGTAAACATATGTATTATTCAGTTGGCCTTTTATACATTTTTAAAATATGGTATTATTAATTTTTTTACAAATATTAATTAGGAAATTGGTGATTGGCATAATACAAATATAAAGTCAAATGTTCATTCGAATTTAAAAGACATATCAGTGAGATGAACAAAATATATGATGTTGTTTTTTATCATAAAATAATTATAATAAATATGGACATATATATTTTTTTGTTTTCAGTATATAATGGAAAAAATTCAGTCTACCAAAAAAAAGCAAGAAGAAACACCAATTAATAAGTTAGAAAAATAAGAAAAAAAAAAGAAAGACAATAAAAATATACCTATTATGAATATTTTAATTTATTTAATTCAGGAAAAATAATTTAACAAGTAATTCTCCTGGAAAGAAGAAAAGTATAGACATTAATTTTTTATTTCATTATATGTTAGTGTTGCTACTTGTTGATTTTTTTTATTTCATTATATGTTAGTGTTTCTACTTGGTGATTTTTTTTATTTTTTTATATGGTTGAAAAATGCTTATACTTTGATAAATAGGTGAAAAAAAAAATTCTAAGAAAGTTTTGAGCATTTACGAAAGGTAGGAATAGTTTGCAAAAATGGAAAACTATCAGATATGCATGAAATATGCAAATATAAATGTATAGTTTTATAACCTTTTCTATAGATCAATAAAAAATAAATTAATATTTATGTAAGATATTAATTTTGTTATAAATATTTTGGTTTTCATTATCGTTTTATTTCTTCACATGTATTATGCCAGATTCTATCGTGACAAGATAAAAATCGTCAAAGACAAATTATCTAACTTAAGAAATGGGACAGAAGTATTAGGTTATTCATTTTGTGTATCTATCTATTTTATTTTCAACCTTAGCCATGTTCAAACATATTAATTTAAACACTATTTTTTTTTATCTTTATATGTGTATGTTATTGGTTACTTTCAGATGAAGAACTTAATATGGATTATAAATCTATAAATGTAAATTTTTCAGATTAAATTTAAAAAATGTTAACTATGTTATTCATTTCTATTTTATTCGTATATATGCTCATTATAGACTAGCTATATTTTTGACATGACTTTTTTTTTAATTTAGGATTATGAGAAGGATGAGAATTTTATGATAGATAGAATGGAAGCTCTAAAAAATATGGAAAGGTATGGAAAATGTAGCGAAATATTTTAACATAATTTATTTATTTTTATAAATATTTCTATTTCATATATACATATACATGCATATACATACTTTATGTTTTGTCCTATTTCCCAGAAAGCATTTAGAGCTGTTGTCAGTGTTGCTATATGAGCACAAAGAATTGGCAGACCATATTTTATGATCAATTTCAAATTTACCTATATTATATAAAATAATGTGAATAGGGAGATTTCAGAATAAAATTCATGATTTAATTAAACTTTAATTATTAAAAAAATATAGTTTTAAAAAGGAAATTTATAAAATGAACAAAACAAAGTAAATATTTACAAATATATTTTTAATAAAAAAAAAATGAATAGAAGTTAAAGACCAAGATTCGCATGTATATGTAAATCAGTACATGCATGTGTGTATATAAAAATATAGTTAATTGATTTTCTGAATTTAATGAGACCATATTTTTAAAACTTTATCTTTTCCCCCAGATGCCACAAATTTTCCATCATTTGACCAATCAATGGCATATACAGCATCTGAATGACCTGGTAAATCTACAAGTAATGTTTTTATTTTACTTTTTGCTTTATCATTTTTTTCTTTTTCTTTTTTTTTTTTTTTTTCTTCACCATCTTCTCCATCATTTGGTTGATCGTTATTTTGGGTGTTATCTTCTTTTTCGTTTTTTTGTTCATTTTTTTGTTCATTTTTTTGGTCATTTTTTTGGTCATCTTTTGTTTGGTCAGTATTTTCTTCCTTTTTTTTTAAAAGAGGAACTAAATGATTAATTCTCCATAACTTCAAAGTACTATCTTGACTGCATGAAACAATATAATTATTATCAATTGACCAAGCAATTTTATAAGCAGGTCCGACATGACCTCGATAAACAGCCAAATAAGTTCCATCGATACCTGACCATATTCTTATACTTTTATCAAAAGATGATGAAGCAATAAATTTTCCATTGGGAGAAAATTGTGTATGTATAACTGGTTTTTGGTGACCTAATAATCTGGTTGATTTGTATTTATCATTTTTTAAACATTCAATTAAATGTAATGTACCATCATCGGATCCACTTACTAATTTTTCATGACTTTGATTTTTTAAAAAATTATTATAAATGTTTTTACTTTTATTAATATGGTTTTCTATATCTATTTTATTTATTATAGTATCTAAATTATATATGCCATTTTTTAAAATCCGTTCAGAATTAATTGATAATGTATTTACCCAATGTTTATGACCTTTAAAATCGTGAATTAATGTACCATTATATACATTCCATATTTTAATAGTTGTATCTCTTGAACTACTATAAATTCTGCTGTTTTTTTCATTTATACCTGACCATAATATACATGTTATAGTATTTGTATGACCTGTTAATATTTTATCTACACTATTGCTAAGAATATTATTAATTCTTATAATACCATCTTTTCCAGCACTTGCTAATCTACTATTTATATAATAGCACTCTTTTGATTTAGTCTCTAAAATTGTTTCTGTTTCGTTTTCAAATTCTGTTTTTTTCCTTTTTTTCATTTTATCAGCTTTGGATTTTTGTTCATGTTCTTTCTGGATTTCACCTGACTGTTCAGGTGGATTATCATCATGGGAAGCATTTGTTACATTTCCAAGATGGTCATTTTCGGTCCCATTTGTTATTTTATTATCTTTATCATTTGATAGTTCCTGCTCTGCTTTTTTTTGTTTTTTATTTTCATGAATATTTTTTTTGATGTTGGTTTCTTTGAGTAAATGCAATGGCTCAAAACATAAGGTGGTGACTTCTTTTTTATGACCTGTTAATATATTTAATAATTTCCCAGTGTGTGTATCATATATACAAACATTTTTATCCATTCCAGTTGTTGCTAAAAATTTATTATCTGGTGAAAATAAAACAGATAATACCCAATCAGTATGATCTTTTAAAGTAGCAATGGGAGTTTGAGTATTAATATCCCATAGTCTAACTGTATTATCACCTGACCCGGTAGCTAAATGTGAACTATTTGGGCTAAAAGCTAAACAAAGTATAGAATTTGTATGACCAGGCAATGTAGAATTACAATTATTAATTTTTTTGACTTTAAAAATGTTTAAAGGAAAATATTTTATTGATAATATATCTTCACTACTAATATTATTATTTTTTATTGATTCATATAAATTATTTTTTAATGGCAATTTATCATTAATCATAAAAGAATAATTAACATCTTCTGAATCATCTTCAGTAAAATCTTCACTTTTTTTTTTAAGGTCATTTATTAATTCATCCAAATTTTCTTTTGTTATAGTTAATGGGACATTGATAACAGGTCCCGTGCTTTTATTCTCATGGTTTACAAACTGAATTAAAATTTCCTTTGTTAATGTATTTGTATCATTTTCCATTGTTGTTTTAAAATGTATAATATAGAAAGGGGTAAAAACAAAACAGACAAAAATAAACTAGCCAAACGGATTAAATAAACTTTAAAAAATTAATATGTAAAACAAATGTAGTTGTATTAATGATAAGAATATCAATTTTTAAAAAGTATGATGCTGGTGAAAATAACACAGATATATATTTCCAATATGGTTCCTCATTATTTTAGTATATATATATATTTATTACTATATATTTTTAATTATGATTTCTTTTATCCTATATAATAATAATATAAATATTGTATCACCTACATTATGAGTAAAAAATGGGTGAGAATATTTATGAAAGTTTTTTTTTGTTCTTTTTAAATTTGTGGATTTATATTTTGAAATAATATGTATATTTTTGGAATAGTAATAATATATCCGTTAAATTATTCATTTATTATTTTTTTTAGTATGTATACATATGCATATATTATTATTTAATTACCTATCATTTGTTTAACAACGACATTGTATTTTTAAATAAGCAGTATATAATTTTTTTTTTGTAAATATATATAAATGGATAATATAAAATAAAATATTTTGAACTTTATTGGATATAGGTATATATTTTTACTTTTTATAGGGGTCAGTAAAAAATATGCATAAAATAGTTTTATTATAAAAATGGATATGGAATATAGTTGTATTTAGCTGTTTAATTTGTGTTTATAAATATGTATTGTGTTTTACAAGTTTCTTATTTTAAGAAATATATGTGATAATTAAATAAAATTATTTTTGACAACGATATATATATGCCTCCTTTGTACATATGAATATATATATAATAACAATATAAAGTAAAAAAAAGTTTAACTATGTTATGAGATGAGAAAAACACAAAACATTTATAAAATAATTTAATATAAAAAATATGAAATATATATATAGGTTTATAATATGTTCAAATTGTTGCTTTCTATGATTCTGCTTTTATGGAAACTAAAAAATGAATAAAAGAATATTTATGTGAAATATTATAAATTATAATTTTTTTATGTTATGTAGCTGTTTTTTTTTTTCGTCATACCATTTGTAAGGTCCTCTAGATTGTCTTGTATATCAATGGCAATGTCATCTAAATTTTCTCCGTTTAAAATCTGCAATTTTTAATAAAGTAATATTTATTTGTAATAATATTCAATAAAGGTAGCAGTTGTTGTTATTATTATTGTGGGGTTTTGTTTTATTTATTATAATTTTATTTTTTACATTATATTGCTGTTCTTCAATTGTTGTGTCATCATTTTCTATTCTCATCTCCCCTTGGTTTAAGCAAATTATTTGTTTTGTTATGAATATCCACTACGATGGAAAAGTATAAATAATTGTGTGTTATTATAATTTTATAATCATGCAAGGAAATAGTGGCATATATATAGCATACCCAATTGTTTAAACACTCTTCCGTGTTACAACTATGAAATAAAAATAAAACAAATTATTATATGATAGTAAAAACAAAATGAAATAATATATAAACAATATAGAATATTTAATTGAGAGTTATGTTGTTTTTTTTTTAAGTAAATATTAAATTTATGATTTCATATTTTATAACCAAAGCATAACGGAATCTTTGTTGACTAAGAAAGAAAGAGTGAATTTATATGTATGCATAAATAAATATATATATACATACACATGATAATGTATAAATGACATCCATTTTTTATTTCTTTAGTTGTTTAATGGGAATGTGCTTACTAATATTAGCAACTAGGCATTCAGAATTTGTTGAAAATATTTCAAGAGGTGCTATAACTTCAGATAGTTTTATTGTATCAAATAATTTTGATCCCCTAAATGGTGAGAGGGAAACGTGAGTATAAATTATATATATATATATATATATATATATATATATATTCATTTGTTTATTTTTGTTGTATTAGTCGGTGTAGTTATATGTTCATTACTTGTATAGCTCGAGGGTCTCGCTTTTCAAAATAGCGGATACAGTAATAAATTCATTCTTCCCCTACAAAATATGAGAATGATCACTTTTGAATGTGCATGTTAATATGCTATTATGTGCTTGGACATTTTTTTAGTACATTTTTTTAATACTTTTTTTTGTCGATATTTCAAAATTCCTCGATGAGTTTTTTGGCAAAAGCCAGGATTATTTTTCTCTGCATTTGATGGATAAGACAGAACAAAAAGAAATGCCAAAAAAAAAATTAAAGATATATTCATTTTATTTGATTTATAAACAAAAGTATATTGGGTTTGTAACTATATGAATTTTCTATAAATTTAGATAATTATAAAAAGGAAGACAAAAAGGGACAATATTTATATAGTTTATACTTTTTTAGAGAATATATATATATTTTTTTTCTATGTTTATGATGTTGCTTTTTATGGATATAAAATATGGTATACAATTTTTTTCAATTAATTTAAATATAACAAAGTCTTAAATAATAATTACAGTTTTTCAATGTATGTACAAAAGCATTATGTTTTTAATACTTTCATAATTTTACTTAAATAGTAAAAATAATAATAATTTTTTTAAAAAAAACTTAAACTTTTTAACAAAATGGCAAATATAAAATAGATTAAAAAAACAAAAAAAAAATGTGTATGAAATAATCATAACAAAATAGAATAGTATTACAAATGGTTTTTCATTTTATCAAAAAGCGAACAGAATAATAATTAGAATGACAATAAAAATAAGAAAAATATTTAAAAGTAGTTGTGTTTTACTGCATCCAAAAAGTGAGGAATTATTACTAAGAAGAAAAAAATAAAAATATATTTTATTAATCAAATGTGTAAATAAGAGGAATAAAAGAAAGCAAAACATGAAGGTAGTGTAAATATATAGATACATTTTTACTTTGAAAAAAAGGAATACCTTGTTCTATGAAAAATTGATGGATGTTCCGAATTATTTAATAAACTTTGTGTTGTGTCATTTTCTTGATACCAATAATTTGAAGGGTCTATTAATCTCTCTGTATAATTATTTAATACAACAGATCCATAATTAGTTTGTATATTATTAGATGGGTTGACATTATTTATTGCATTATAATATTGTATAGAATATTCTCTATCTTTTTCGATTTGTAACTGTTTATAATTATATTCATTTTGAATTTTTTGATTTAATTCTTCTTGTATTCTTTCTTTTTCTAATTCTTCATTTTCTTTCATCATTCTATCCTCATATTTTTTTTTATTAATATTTCGATACTCTGCTAAAGGATCATGTTCTGTTGAATTGTTTTCCATTATTAATTATGTGTAAATTTATATAAAGAATATTTGATTAGCTTAATATAAAATAATTGTACATGCATAACAATGGTGTAGATATAAATATGTCTAAGTATGTGGTTGCTTATTAGTATAATTGTATATGCTTAAATAATAGTTACAGTTGTTTTGAGTTTATCACGTATTGTGCCATATCAAATTGTTTGTCTTGTTTTGCCATGCCTTTATCGGAAATACTGCATGAACGAATTTCCAAATTTACTTCTTTAAAATTGGTGTGTAACAAAAAACAAATTATAAACAAATGATGGGGGTGATGAGATACAGAACAGACAATGATTAATATTGATTTTAGTTTGGAATCATAAATAGAAATAAGAAATATGCAAATAAATTTGATCTGTTATATTATTTCTTTTTTAGAAAATTTAGCACCGTTTTATCATTACTATTATTTTATTTATTTTTGTAAAATTTATAAATTAAAAAAATAAAATTTGGATGGGGTTATGGAAATCAAATAAAAATATATACATAATGAATAGTAAACAAAAAAAAACAGAAAAAAGTAAGATAATTCTTTTATCTTTATAATATAATTTTTTTAATTTAAAGTTATGGTAAAATTTACAAATCAAATTGTTTAGTATATCGGAATGATAAAATAATAAGAGTAATATTTTGTTATGGAAAAATAATAAAAATAGTATTTATATATTTCGATTCAGATTAAAGGAAAAGGATAATATATACTCTTACGGTTTACAAAATAAAAAATTAATGTAATACAAAAATGGATGAAGCATATATAATACTGTTTAGTTGTAATATTATTTTTCTCCGTGAAAAATACCATTTCTATATATTTATAAAATTCCGCAATGTTTATAAAACATAATTAATTAAATATAAAATGATAGTCACCAAAATTGTAAAATTATATATATCCAAAATATATAATAATTTGATGTTATAAAAATTTAGAATAAATAATATGAGATAAAAAAAAAAAAATAGTAAACACAAATAGGTTCAAAAGAACAAAAAAAAAAAACAAATAAAATAGGAAAAACTATAAAAAAAATATACAATAACAAAAGGGAAAATATTATCAAGATAGTTATTTGATTGAATTATAAAATACATATATATATAATATATTTTTATAATGGTGTCAAATATAAAGAATAAATATGCATGTGTATGTAGCATATGATTATATTGAATTTTCTAAATGAAAAAATTAAATACACAATTATGTAAATATATATATATGTGTTATTTTCAAAAAAAAAAATTTAACATGTCCAATATCAACTTAACAAAAGGAAAGAGATGTGTATTATATATGCACTCTTAGTTTTACACTTAATAAGGTTGTAATGTTTGAAAAGCTATGGATGCATGTATATATTTTTTTAATATTGTTATTTTACATATTTTGTTCATTATCTTTTTCGTGGTTTTCGACTCCTATAATTTTGGAAAAAAAATAAAGTAGTGAGCATAATGATTGTGCATAGAAAATTGTTGCATGAATATTGTTAGACAAAAAAATATCATACTATCAATTATAGCACTGTGAAAGATATATATTAATAGGCATAATATGAATACGTTTTAGACTAAAAAGAGGTGTATATTGAATGCACACAAATTATAAAATATTACTAACCTACTACGTGGTTGTTCATGATTTTTGTCATTTTTTAGTATAGTTTTTTTTTTTGAAATAGATCTTTTAGGTTTTGTTTGTTTTTTTTGATCTTCCGAATAGATTATGATTTCTTTTTCCATTTTTTCATTGTTTTTTTTTTGACTTTCTTCTTGTTCTTTTCCTCTTTTACTTCTTCTTGGGTTTCTTTTTCCATCTATATTTGTAGATGACAAATAAGACAATGCAAAAGATTGATTTAGTGATAAATCAGTAAGAGGTGATATTTCTTTTTTATTTTTTTTTCCAGTTTTTTTTTTTGTAACTTTTTTTTTATTATTATTAGAATAATATTCACTTTGCTCACTCTGTTCATTTATATTTCGTAGAGGATATCCTTTTGTGTCTATTAATGTTTGAAGAGGTTCGGATTGTTCTTCTTTAAATTTAGATAGTTCATCATTTTTTTTTTTTCTATATGCTTCTCTTCTTGGGTAAGTTCTTCTCATTGCGTTAGTATTATATGCAACTTGGTGATATTTATTTTGGTTGTTTTTTTTTTTGTTTTGAAGCATATATTTAAATAGTAAGAAAGATAAAAAAATTAGAATAAAGACATTAAGTGTTATTATGTAGAATAGAAATGTGTGTGTGTTTTTTATATATTTTAAATATTTAATAAAATGACATATATAATTATTACATATTGTTCTTATTATATTCTCTACTTTTTTATAAATCACTGAAAATTCTTCCTTCAAATAATTTAATATAGAATATTTATTCCAGAGATTATTTATATCCATTTTTTTTATGAGGAGAAAAAAAATTATTTAAAAAAAAAATAATATGGTTACAAACTAAATCTACGAAAAAAAACAAATGGGTTGTAAACTAGCACATTGAATTATGTGTGCGTTTAACTTTTGAATTATAGATATATAAAAATAGTATATACGCCTAAGAGTATATATATATATGGTATGCTTATTTTTGTTTATTTATAATTATTAACGTTCAGAATAACAAAATTGTGTGTTTAAGTTTTTTGATATTTGTTGTTTTAATTAAGGGCTTATTTAATAAGATCATGGACACAAAGGAACAAAAAAAATAACAAACAAAATTGCAAATGAAAAAAAAAATATATATTATATATAAACAAAAATGAGAATTATAACTTATTTGTATCTATAAATTAAAAACTTTTTATGTATGTAATTATGGTTATGTTATATTTATACAGTATGAGATATTCTTACAATGATTTTATGTAACTGCAAACTTTTTATTTTGCTTCAAAAAATGAGTGTATAAGATAATTCCATTTTTATTTTTATGTTTTTATATTTTTTTAATTTTTATTCTTGACTTATTTTGTTACAATATTTATTTAATTACATACATATTCATGTACATATGTATGGATATTTTTTTTGTCAAATGTGGGTGTTAATAAAGCGTAGCATAAAAGGGGTGCAATTTAAAAAAAAAAAAAAAAATACATACTTAAAAAATGTAGAAATTAAATAAAATTATTTAAGCTTAAAAAATTATATCTCTATATATATGAACATTTAAATTAATGCATTTATTTCTGTGTATAAATAGAAATACCAAATCAGATTGAAACAGAACAAAAGGAAAAAAAACATAAACAGATCAAAGAGAAATACACATGCATTCACTTAAATTGGTATTTAAATTATTACAATAAAGAGAAAAATCTAAAATAGACACAAAAATTTTGAGAGAATAAATGATTTTTTTTTAATAATAATATATAGCTTAAATTTGTATGATTACTTTTTGTGAATATTTAAAAGGTTGAATGTTTGGAATTATTGAATAAAGTAGAAAGAATTGAGAATAGTCAAAAAAAACTGACTAAATAAATAGCATAAATAAGGTTTATTTTTATGTAAAATGTGTTTTGACAATTATTTATTTATATGTGTGTTCATTAGGGAGATGAAAAAGGGTGTAAAGAAATACCATTTTATATAGGCAATTGTTTTCACCGTATTAACTAATGATTACTTATGTTTATCTACCATTTAGGATGGTTTGTAATTTTTTAAAATATATTCTATTAGCAATTTCTACATATTTGAACGTTTCTTTTCTCCGATGGTTTAAGCCCATAATTTGGTATTACTCATTTTTATTTATTGAAATATTTCGTAAGACATAAGTATGTTTGTCCATTCTTTAAATGTTCTCTATATAGTATTAAGCCAGTATGAGTAAATATAGGGGACAAAAAGTACATACAATAATAATAATGTTGATGATAAAATATTATGTCTGTGTAGAATTGTCAAAGGATATAAAAATGTGCATAATTAACAGTTTTTTATGAATTTTCAATCAAAGTGTAGTAAATTTTCTTCCTATTATTTTTTGAATTTCATTGGGAATTTGCTTATTAATAAACAAAAAAAATATTAAAAAAAATGTGCGACGATTAAAATGAGACAAGACATTTTATGAGAAGAGGGGGAAAAAAGTATCTCATTGAAAATGGGGATATACATATTAAAAATGATGCGGAGAAAAAAGAGAGAAAATATATTAGTATATATAAATTTTTATAAAAAAAAAAGTTAAGTAGAAAATATTAAAGCAGATTTAATGAAGATAACAAAATGGAAAGTGTAAAATGTATAAGTAGTGAAAGTTTGAAAAATGAAGAGACAGATTTAGTAAAAAATAATGATGGATGTGTAGATAGTGAAATAGTTAGGGAAGAGATAGAGAATGACCATAAGGCATTAAACATTATAAAGGAAGGATTATCAGATATAGAGAAAACATTAAATGGTGAAGGATACGCATTTAGTAATTTAAATTGTAGTTATAAAAATATAGAATATATACCAAAAGATATAATAAATTATATATATTTAAAATATATAAATATGTCTAATAATAAAATTGAAAATATATCAAATTTATATAAGCTAGATAACATATTATTTTTAGATATATCTTACAATTTAATAAATAATTTAGATGAAATAAAAAGCTTGTATCTAAAAAATTGTATATATATGAATATATCCCATAATTCAATTAATATAATAAATGATATAAAAATGAAAAATATTATAGAACTAGATTTATCTTACAACAATATAGAAAATGTGAATATATATTTTCCTGAAACATTAAAGAGTTTGAATATGTCTAATAATAATATAAAAAATATATGTTTTAAAAATAGATTGGAGAATATAGAATTATTAGATATATCTTCTAATCCTATTGAAGATTTAAACTTTTATGAAATTATTCCAAATATAAAAACTTTAAAATTAAATGATAATTATAGTTTACCTATTAATAATTTAAGTGAATTAAATAATTTTAAAAATATTCAATTTTTAGATATGGAAAATTATCTTCATTTTAAAGATAAATCATATACAGAGATAAAACAGATATTATTTCAAAATACCCCCGATGTAAATTTGAAAAAGTTTAATGGGAATCTAATAATAAAAAATCAATCACGTCATAGTAAAGAAGCAAAATGAAAATAAAAAAAATTATATTTACAACAGTAGATCCAGGTTTATATCCTTATAAATTTGAAAAATAAAAATATTGTTTTTTTCTTAGACCTATTATAGGGTCTTAGTTTTATAGAAATTATATAGACACTCCAAATTAAGTGGTACAACCATTTTCTTGTTCATGCAATTGAGAATAATTTTGTAGAACTTTTTTATATAGATAAGGGTGTTTTAAATTTTGTATGCCCGAAAATGATAATCTAATAACAAATTGTTTTTAGTACATCCTTTATATATGTAATACCTATTTATGTGTGTATTTTTAATTATTTCATATTTTACATTTTTTTAACTTTACATTTTCAGTTGTATATAGTATAGCATTTTTTGTTTTTTTTTTTTTTATATAAAATAGAAAATTCTAGTAGATAAACTGAAGTTATATGGTGTAAAAATAAAAGAATTTTCTCATGGCGTATTTAGGATTTATATGAAAATATTTATAATATATATTAACCAAAGAAAAATAAACATACTATATAACTATGTATGAATGTGGATAGATAATTATGTTTGTTTAAATAAATTTATGTAGATTGAATATATAAGAAATCAGAATATTTCAAAAAAATTCGATTGAAAAGGTTGTGAAATAGTAGGGAAATAAAAATGTGTAAAAAAATTTAGTAGTATATATTAAGTATGCCAATAAAATGGATATCATAATTATACAACATAATATAAAAATGGAAGAAGAGAAAGGATTGAGTATACAGTTGTTTCTACAATATATATGTATGTGCATTTAGCCAAATAAGTAAATGAGTGTAAATATATATATTATATATCTATGCATATATATGCAACATACTTTCATTCCTGTATCATATGTGTTCGGCTTTTAGACTTTAAATGAAAAGTATAAAATAGAAATGGTAGTAATAGTAATAAAAAATATGCACGTAATATTTTTTTTCTTTATACATATATATATTATATACATATGTGTGTAAATATTTTTTTGTTTCTTGAATTACTTTTTCCCTCTGTTATACTTCAATTTTTATTAAAAATTTTTTTTTATAAAAATGAAATGATAAAGTAACAAAAATATTAACTTAATGATATTAAAAAAAAATTCTTAAAAAGAAAAGAAGAATAAAACTTGAAAGAATAAAATAAATATAGCAAAAATGAAAACGAAATAAAATAAAAAAGCTCAGCACAGTTCAGCTAAATTTTTTGATATATATTTGTGCATACATATAGTATAATATATATTTTTTTTTCTTGTATTATTGAATTCATAAATTGAATTATATAGTCTTTGATAAATTATATCATTTATGAATATTTGTCAATTACATTTTTTGTCACTGTATATATTTTTACACATTTGTATTTTTTTTTTTTATGAAGCTAAAAAAAATTCCTTTATTTCAAAGATAAAACACTTACTTTATAAGTACAGTGTCTTTGGTCCCTTTGACATTGGGTCCATTTAATTTACGTCTTTTGATTTATCTGTTTGTTGTTTTAAAGTTCCCTTTTTTTCTTTGCTTTTTTGATAAATAGGGTTTATACTTATGCTCTTCCTCCCCCCATAATCTGTTGTGTACTTCGTGCTTCCTTATTTTATAAAAGATAAAATATGGTGAATAGTATGAGCAGTGATAAATCTGAGAATATTGATAAAACAGATATGGATAATAATGCAAATGATAGAGCATTAAATTATGGCAATACAACAAATACCAACGTAAATAATAATGAAGATATTGATGATATATGTGAAAATGTACTTATTAATGACAAAACAAATGTTGAAACAAACAATTCCGTTGCTTCCAATAATGATATAAGGATAAAAAATGTATCAACATGTGTAAATGAAAATGATCAACATGATGAATCTGATTATATAAATTGTGATAATGATGGTTTAGAAAATAAAGATATGCAAGTTATTGCAAATAATGAAAATAATAGTTTAGAGTTTGATGATGTAGTAATAAAAAATGTAGAATGTTTAAATAATTTTAATAATGAGGGTGTAGAGAAATCAAACAATTTGGAGGGTAACCTCATACAAGAGAATGTTATCCATAGTACCGCTAGTAGTAGTGGTAGTAATAAATCTTGGGAGAGGAAAGAGACAGGAGGAATGGAAAATATTTATAGTGATATAGTTGATAATTTAGATAAAGATGAACTTAATTATAAAGAAATAAATTCCATAAAAATGGATAGTTCCGATTTTAATAAAAGAGAGCAACATGATGAAAAAGATGGGAGTATATCCCCAATGAAAGGAAATAACAATTCTGATAAAAATTATGATTTAAATAATGATAGCCATGAATGTAATATGGAGATATGGAATAAGAGCAACTGTGAAGGCAGTGAAGAAATTATAAATTATGAAAATGTAAAAAATTTAGAGATGAATGAATTAGATAAAGATGTAGACAATTGTGATGAAAAAAAAGAAAAAGATATTTCAGAAAATTGTTATAATAATGAAAGTAGTAATAATGATGGAAATAATTTGAATAGTGTATGCACTAATGGTATCGATAATTTTGATTTAAATAATGCAAGTATAGAAACAGATATGGATAAAGTAAAAGAGACGGAAGAGGAAAAAAACAAACTTAATAATAATGAGAATATAATATTTACTAAAAATAATTCAAATGATAAGGATGATAATGTGTTAGACGTATTTAAAGAGAACAAAAATAATATTGAACAAAATAATGATATAGCTAGTGAGAATAATTTAGAGACTGATACAAACTTAAATGAATGTAATGAAGTAGATAAAAAGGAAAACGACGAAAACGATATTAACAATGTTAATAATAATACAAATGAAAAGGAAGAGAGAGCAATAAAAAATGATGAGAATGGGTGTGAAAAATCAAATATGGAAAATGATAATAATGAAGATATAAATAAAAAAAGAAAACATATTTCATCATATGATGAGTCAAGAAAGGATAGGAAATTAAGTGATCAGAAAGAATATGAAGAAGTTAAGAATGGACATATAAATAAATATGCGGATGGTATTGGTAGTAATACCATTAATGTAGTACCCTGCGAAAGTAATAATATGAATATACCAAAATATGTAAACACCATAGGAGAAATAATTTATAGGAATAATACAAATATAGATAGTAAAAATAATTCTAATAGTAGTGCAATAAATTTAAAAATCGAAAATGATGAAGCAATCAGGGGTAATAGTACAAATGCTGCTTATTTTTCAGGCATACAAATTAGAAATGGAGAGCAAAATTACAATTATAATAATTTCATTTTACAACAAAATAATAAAGAAGAAAAAAATGGTGAAAATAATTTAGAAATTTTGAAAGAATATGATGAAAAAAGTAGAGATAATGATGATGAATATGAAGATGAACAAAACGAAAATATGTCTGATAATAATTATAGTGATGATGAAAAAATAAATTTAGATAATTGTAACATGAATGATAAAAAAAAAAATAAAAATGATAGTGAAACATTATTACCTATAGCTAATATTAGTAGAATTATGAAACGAATACTTCCAGCAAAGGCAAAAGTTGCAAAAGAAAGTAAAGACATAATACGGGAATATGTTACAGAATTTATTCAATTTTTAACTAGCGAGGTAAGAAAAAATGAAAAAAAAATATATTTAGTAAAGCTGAGAAGGTTTGAGTTTGACACCATTGGAATGGTTTGTTTTATTAATAATATTTGTGTTTTTATTTATCATTTTGCTTATCTTCTATATTTTTTTTGAACAGGCAAGCGATAGGTGTCTAAATGAAAAACGAAAAACCATTAATGGGGAAGATATATTATTTTCTATGGAAAAATTAGGTACATACTTTTTTTATAATTATTATGATTTTAGTTATATATACGGATGTGCTAATTTTGTATTTTTTATATATTTTTGTATTCTTGCTTTGGTTTATGCATTTGCAAAAAATAAAATGATAATATGTTTAAGAAATTATTATATTTTCTTCTTTTTTCGTAAAGGATTTAATGACTACGTTGAACCACTGTCAGAGTATCTAAACAAGTGGAAACAGGTAGGACAGAAAAAACAAAAAAAAACGGAATAATAAATTTAAAAATTATAACAAATTATAACCTTTTCCTGGTATACAGATGAAGGGATTGAGTAGTTCGAATAGATATTATGATAAGAAGTTTGATATATCACGAAATTCTCAAGACCAAAATATGTTAATAAATTATAATAAAAATATTTTTAATAACATGAGTAATGATAATTATTATGCCAAAGAGAATTATGGTTACAATGAAGGCAATTGTACTGCTAACAACTTTTATAGAAGTGAAAAAAATGAGTTTTGTAATAATAATTTTAGTAATACTTATTTTAATAATAATGGGAAAAATAATATAAACAGGATTTAGTTTGAAACATAGCATACTATTAATTAATTTTGTTTTGGGGATATATGTAAATACAAATGATATAGCTATTGGTATTTCTTTTTAAAGTTATGGGATTAGCATGTCTTTGTCTTTTTTTTAAGATCCGTGAACATGCTTATTTGTGATGGCATAAATAGTTGGTTTTTTTCAAAAATTTTGCTAAAAATTTCTGGCATTTTTATTAATTTTACCTTCTAATAAATCTTTCAGTAATTCCTATTTATTTATAAATGCGTATACACATATTTGTGTATAAATTAATGTGGATATTTTATTATCCTTATGAATGGAATACAAAAAAATATTGTATTTTATGAAAAAGGGAATATCAAGTTGGTTATAAAAATTGGGTAAATCTTTGAAATTGGGGTTAAGAAGAAATAAATTTTGAAAGAACTTAAAAAAATTAACAAAAAAATATAATATACATAAATGGCACTGGCAATTTTTGCCAAGTGTAATGAAAGTAGGTGTTATGACAAATTTCCTATGACATAGTTTGAAGATAAATTTATTTAATTTCAGATTTCCTTTGAGATAAGGTTTTGATTATATTTTTCATTTATTTGTTGATATATCGAAACAATATTTTGATTAAGATTTTTTAAAGAAGAATTTTCATCTTGGATATGATTACTTAGCTGCACACCTATAATAATTTCATCATATGTTTGTTTTAATTTTTCATAATCATAATTTGTAATATTTAGACTTTTTTTCCCATTTTTTAGTATTAAACTATATTTATTATTGTATACATTTTTTAAAATATTTGCTAAAACTTGAATATTTTTAAATAATATTACATTTAAATAATTTAATTTTAAAATAGTATTAATTTTATCGTTTAATTTGTTGGTTTCCATTTGTAATATTTTACTAATATCTGTGTAAACTAGTTCTATTTGTTTTTTCTTTTGATTCATGTTTTCATATAAGTACGATGTGGTTGGTGAGGGGGAAGTGGCAATGGTAGTACTAGTGTGTATTGGTGAGGTGGCAGTGGTTGTATGTACTGGTGAGGTGGCAGTGGTTGTATGTACTGGTGAGGTGGCAATGGTAGTACTAGTGTGTATTGGTGATGTTGCTGCGTTGGCGTATTGTATAATTCCATCGGTTCCTTTTATTGATAAACTTTTTGAAATTGGCAAAAAGTGGTTTTCCTCAATTTTAACATAAGAGGAATAATTTTGTACACTTTGATAAGGGATAGATGAAGCAGGATTAGAGTTATTTAGAGTAAGGGGAATAGTATTTTGTTTTTCCAGGTCTTTTAGATTTTGATTATCATTATTTTGAGCTATAGTAGGAACGTTTTGAGTGTTTGATTCTTTTTGATTAGCGTATAGGAGATCGTTTAAATATTGTGTATTTTTATTTAATTTTGTTTTTTTTTTTTTTAAAAGATTTAGTAAATAATTATGATTAATTTTTAATTGTTCTTTATTATTTTCTTCTGCCTTAACAACTTTGATTAAATTATTAATTATATCATTTTTTTTTTTAATTAAGTTATTATATTTATGTCTAATTATGTTTGTAAATAATTCCATAAGTTTATTTATCATAATATCGCTAGTATGGTTTATTATTTTGAATTTTATATTTTTTTTTTTAAAATGATAAATATAATTATTTGGATTAGTAATAATTTCATTGGTCCTATCATCATTATTATTGTTTTTTTTTAAAAATTGTAGACTCTCAAAACTTGAATCAAAACTTTCATAATCTTCTTCAGAGGAAATACTTTTATTGTTATCTGAATTTTGTGAATTGCTACTTATTTTGTTTTTTGTTATTTTTTGTTTGATCATTTTACACCTCTTTGAAAATATTAAGCTATTTATAAAGTCTTCTATTTTATGGCAATTGAGATTTAAGCAAATTAAAATGTGCATGAATGAATTTCCATTAAGGCTATTCTAATGTGTAGAGTTAAAAAAAAGTGATAAATATTTATTATTTTATGTAAATAAAGTTGGTAATATATATAAGGTATGTTATTTTTTAATATTTTCCTTATTGCTACTATATGTGCATTTTTCTTGTGTTACTTTTAAAAGCCTTGTCAATTTGGAGTCTCTATATGGGATATGGACATTATAGGAATTTTCGACCTCGCTTTTAAATTTATCATTTGACTTTGTTCTATTTATATTTTTGGCTATTTTATTTTTGGTACTTAGTGATATAATAACTCTATTTAAGACAGACAATGTGTTGTTAATGTTGATGAGTTCCTTTTTGTTGACCATTCTGTGGGGAGAGAAGATTGAAAAAGTATATACACATGTGTATGTATAGAGAGTTACACTTAATATCGGGAATCATATTTTTTGCTTTCTCGTTATATTTTATTATGATTATTTAGTATTAAATTTTCAAAGGCTAACTTTATATCGTTAAATTTTTCGGAGCCAGCTAAATCAATGAAATTAATCTGAGAGAAAAATTCTCTTTCCCTTTAGTATAGAGGATAGAAGGTGGAAAAATTTATCAAGTGTATATGTTTGTTTATGTAATTAAAACTGATTAAGTGCATATGTTTGTTTATGTAATTAAACATTGTTAAGTGTATTTTTTATGTTTTTATTGTACTTGGCTATCTTGTGTTGATATACAGTTAAAAGGCAATGTGACCTAGAGGAGACCAAATTTTTTTTTGTTGCATATGTTTTTCTATATTTAAAACATAAGTTGATAATATTTTTAACCTAAAAAGGATGTAAAGAGTTTGAAAATAAATTAATTTTTACAGTAAAAATTGTTTTGAAAATTATTTAGATTGAATTAATATTTTTTTAGTACGTCTTCAATATTTTTCACTGGGAGGAGTGTAATGTTTTCTACGTAGGTCTGCATAGAAGAAAGAATTCGATCATCAATATTGTTTCTTTTGCTTATGGGCTTATTGTTTTTTTTATAATTTTTTGTTTTACATTTCCTTTTTTGTCTTCTCTAATATTATTGTCATGAAACTTTGAATAGTAACTAATTGTTTCGTCGGTAGTTGTTGGTGATTGAGATAGTTGAAAAAGTTTTCCTAAGTATTCGTAATTAAATAAAGTTAAAATTTTATATTATAAATAAAGTATATTATTTTTGATTATTTTTTTTTGTTTTATCTTACCGAGATCTCTTGTTTTTTCCAGATAAATTTCTACAACGGATATAGAAATTTCGATATTCTGAAAAAGAGTTGAAAAAATAAAATATAGAAGAGAGAAAATAATTGAAACATATTTAAAATGTAGTGAAGAGGATTTTTATGGTACCTTATTTATGTTTTGTAATTGAAAAAAATAGTTTAAAGAGTAGTAAATTAATCCATTATCGTCTGCATTATCTAAATCGGTTCTATCTCCATATAATGTATAGGTCTTGCCACTATTTGTATTTCCATATGCTAATATTGAGCTATTATATCCATCTTTATTTTTATATGACCATAGAAAAAAAAATTGAAATTGTAAAATGAAAGACATCGAAATGAAGTAATATAATTGAGGTGAGAGTGTGCAATTATTATTATGCATATTTTTCAAACTTTGATTAGAGATATTTTGTTTTGCATATATTTAATTACTTATAAAGTTGTTTATGAGATTTTTTCCAATTAATTGAAAAATATCATTTTGATTATTATGAACATCGAAAACATGATTAAAATTAAAAGTTTTTGTTATGATTTCATTTATATCATTATAACTTTTTTTATTTTCAAATAAAAGTAGTTGATTATTTTTTACTTTATAAATTGCACAGTCATCATCTTTTAGTTTAGAAAAATTTTCGATATTTGGTTTAATCCGTAAAAAAACTTTTATATTTTCATTCATATTGGTGTTGAAAATAGTGTACTATAATTGTATGTATATATAAGGATAAAAACAGGAGAATAAAAAATGCTCATTATCCAAACAATAAGCATCAACTTAAACTTGGAAGTATTTATATGCATATATTCACTAAATTATGAGCACTAAACAAATATATGATTAAACAAGGAATGGGATAAAATTGATACATATATTTGTTTATTTTTAGAGGAATAGTGACTGAATTATTTCATTATCATTGTTCTGTCTTATTGAAGAATAATAATACGGACCACATGTTTAGCTTCCCTTTGCATATGCTCATAAATATATATGTGCGTAATTTGCTTTGAGATAGAAAAATAATTAAAAAAATAATAAATAAAATACCAAGTTTGTATATTTATACCTTTGGATAATTAAAAACATGTATACATGTTGAAAAAGTATAGGGATTATGTGTCTACAAAAAGTGTGTGCATAATGCACGAAATGAATAAACTAGCGAATTGAGCAAACTAAAAAGTTATATGAAAAAAAAAAAAAAAAAAAGCATATACAAAAATAATGGAATGTGAAATATTGTGTATGAGATATATGTCTTTTATTTTAAAAGCATAAAGTAAGTTATTTAAATGGAAAGAAAAAGAAAAAAATAATGAATAGAAAATTTATTAAAAATTAGGGAGTAAGAAATATAAGATTTACTAGTAATTGGTTTGGATATACATTGTTGGGAAGAATGTTTATGTTATTCTTGTCTATGATTAGTTGATTGTATTTGTTTTCTTTATAACTTTTGTATTTATAAAATGTTTGATATGTTTATAAAATTATTGTTAGCTTCTAATAGTTTGGATATATTTAGGGAAGGATTTGTATTATTTTCATTAAAATAATTGATTTGAGATTTTACATCATTTTTTTTTTTTTTTTTTTTATTTTTAAAATTTGGTGAGTTATTATTGTTACTATAATTAGAGTGGTTATTTAGATCGGTAGGAGAATTATAGTAATTTTCATGAATCTCTGTTGGGGTTAAATAATTGGTTGATAATTTATCTGAAGCATTCATTTTTGAATTCATAATAAATTGGGCACAATCAGAATCTTTGTAATTTTTATTAATTTGATCAGAGCAAAAATTATCTAAAATATCATTTTTATTTGAATGATCGATATATATACCATTTTTGATATGTTGAGATTCAAACAAATTTCCTTGAGGTATGTCTTTATTTATTATATTAGCATTTGGTCTTTTTGATGTGATATTTTTATTTGTAATATCGGTGTAGTTAGCTAAATTGATGTTTAAAATATCATTTCCTTGTTGATGTTTTGATATGCTTTCTATTAAATTATTATTAATTCGTTCATTATTGTAATAATTGCAATAATAATTTGTATAATAATTATTATTATTTTGTTCTATGCCTACATTAAGGTTATCAAATTCATTAGAAGGATTATGGTCAATACTATTGATAGTGTCTTGTGGTATTTCAGTTGAATTGTCGGTATGTTCTTCTCCAATTTTGTCATTTTTTTTTTTGTCTCTTTGTTGTGGTGTAACTTTTTTTCTTTTATAAGTTGTTTTTTCAGGTTGTACATTTGTATTTTTTTTTTTTGAATAATGAGTAGGTTGATATTCTGTATGTTCATTATTTTCTCGTGTATTATATTTTCTTTTTTTTTTATATTTACATAATTTTTTAGTTAGTTTAATAATTTTGCTTTTATTATTAAAAAATTCACTAATATGTTCTTTATAAAAATGTAAAACAGTTTTATCGATATCTATCATTCTTTTTCTTTTTGTTGTTCGAGAGCTAGCTACATTTTTACTAAATCGTGTTTCCATTAATTTTAAATTTATACAATCAATATCAATAGTATCTTCAGGAACATATTTATTAATTTCATTAGTATTTAGATAATTATTTTTTAAGAATGATCCATAACTTCCGTTACAACATCTAGGAACCCAAAGAAGATCATGAGAATTTGTTTTATTATGAATAATATCAATTATGCTAATATAAAATTTGACTTTTCCAAATAGATAAAGCATAGAAAAACTCGATTTATTTTCTTCAAATTGATTTATATTTGAATTATCGTCGTTTTCTGAATTAATACATTCACTGATTGTAATATTATCATCATCATTAATATCTAATTCATCTACTTTTGATTCTTTTGTAAAATTTTTAACATAATTTTCTTCATATCCATCATATTTTTCAGGGTTAATTTTTATGAAATTATTTTTTCCTATAGTTTCTGATTTTGTAATATCTTTATTATTTGTATTTAGATACATTCCCATATTTGAATTATAAAAATAGTTATCAGATAGGCTATCATTTGTTTTGTTATTTTTGTCATTACAATTTGGTAAATAATATTTATCATTATTATTAATTGGGTATAAAGAATTATTGTATATGTATGTATTGTCTCTAGGGTAATTATTTATATGTGTATCTGGCTTTATAGTTGATAAATACATTTCTTTATGTCCAATATTATAAATATCATTAAACTGGTTATATTGGCAATTTCTTTGATTTATATGATCTTGTGTAGGTGTATTAGACAATTCTTTTTCATTAAATGGGATGGGAGATGTAGGATCATTGTAATATGTATTATTAATACTTGGATTGTTAGATGTAGATATTTGATTTTCTGAACTAACAATATCTGGATTTACTTGATCTGTTTGATTATTATTATTATTATTATATGGAGAGAATGTATCATTATTCTTTTCGTTGTCATGAATATTATGTTCTGTAGTATTGGTATGGTTTTCGAGTCGATCCGGATTGTTATTATTATATCGTAGGTTGTAATTTTCTTTATTATGTTCTATGTAATTAAAATTTTTAGAGTAATATGTTTTTTTTTGTGTATCTATATTATTGTTATATATTCTGTTTAGTGAATAATCACAGGAATCAATTGTTGCATTCATTGCCATAACATGATTAGAAGTGGTGTACAAATTATTGGGATCATTTTGTGTGCCTGTATTTAAATATTTTAAAGGACTTTCATAATTTATTCGATATGTATTAATATGTGAATGTGAATTATTAGGATTTGTTTCTTTTTCATATTGCATATGAATTTGGTTAGGGTGAGAAACAGTTTGAGAAAGATTTGCATTATCTATAGTAGATGTAAAATCATTTGGACGATTTATAATTATATTGTTTAAATTATATCTTGATTTTAAATCAAATGAAACTTGATTATTATCATTTTGAAGTATACCAGGAAGTTGATTAAATTTACAATAATTTTGATAGACATTTTGGTTATTAATTTTTTCATCAAATTGTATTATGGAAGGTTGATTAATTTTTTTATCAACATTATTTACTTTATTATATGAATAAAAATTTTCATTTGTATATATTTGAGGATATTCATTTTGGTTATTTTCTTTATCTATTTTATTTTCATGGATATAATAATTAGTTCCATTCATGTTGGTTGGGTCTATCAATTTATTTTTATTATTACAATTGTCGTAGAAATTTAAAAATTTTAAATTGCATGGATTATTATTATCTTCGTTTTGATAAACTTTTTTTTCACATTCATTTTGATTATCAAATTCGAGTTCTTTTGTGTCTTGATTTTGTAATAGGTTAAATTTATGATATGATGAATTTGTGGAGTTTATTGATTGATTATTGTTTAGAACATATTGAATATATTTTTCATCAGGTTTGTTTCCTATATTTGTATTATCTTTATTTTTAATTTTGTCATTGCATTGATTGTCTTCATAAATAACATTCGATTCGTTTGTCTCTGCATTTTGTTTGTTTACTAAGTTTATTTTTTCATTTTTTTCAGGGTTTATATCTTCAACTGGTGAACACAAATCCTGATTATTTGTTTTTCCATGCACAAGGTTTAAGTTAGTTATTTGTTTTTTCTCTTTTAAGTTTTGAGTAGTAGTATCACAAATTGGGGTTTTTTCAATTTGATTAAAGTTATAAATTATATTTCCATTTACTTCATTAATTTCTTCTGTTTTATTTCTATCAACTTTTATTTGTTCTTTATTTAAATTTAGATTTACATGATCTGGAATTTGGTGAGTTTGAGAAAAATCATCAATGTTATTTATTTTATGTTTATTAGGTTCTATGGTACTATTGATTTCATTTACTTTGGGATCTACATGGAAGTTATAATTATTATTGTTTATTTTTTTTGTTTCATTTGATTGTGTTATAGTTGAGTCATTTTTTTGTGACTGCTCCTCATCATCTTGATAATTCTGTTCATCTGTTTTTCCATTTGCTGCATTATCATTGTTTGTGTCATTTTTAAGTTGGTTGTTTAAATTTGCGTTTTCGTTTTCCTGATCATGGTCAGAAATGGGATTTGAAAGATCGTCCTCATTTTTATTCTTCATATTTGTAGGTTCGATAAATGTTATATTTAATTTTGAATTGTTTGTTTGAATTAGTTCAGGATCTTTGGAAATGTCGTCATTATTTATTAGTTTCATTTTTTGATTGTTAGTAATATTTTCTATTTCACTAAAATAATTTTTTGTAGTATCATTTATTTGGTCTACATTGATTATTAGTTTGTCTTTATTTTGTGGGTCAGTATGTATTTGCGTGTCAACTTCAATAGTCTGATTTTTATTATCATTTTTATCGTCATTAAAATTTTTATTTTCTTTTTCAGAGTTTTCATCAGCTTCATCCGCTTCAACAGTTTCAACAGTTTCTATTGTATTTTGTGTTACATCATAAAAGTTGTTTGTGGTTTGTGAAAAAGTGGAATTGGAAGGGCCACTACCGTTTTGATAATATTGAGATAAACAAGAAGATGGATCGGTGTCGTGTTTATTGTATCGGGTTGTAGAACCATCATAATATTGATCATTTTTATTTTCTGGTATATTTGATAGATTTTTTTCAGGAATAAAATTATTGTTAGTATTATAATTCCGATATTGTAAATGTGGATAGTGATTAATATGTTGAGTATCATAGGAATGAATATTGATAATAGTAGGGTTGTTAGAAATTTGTTGAATACATTTATTATTTTGATTTATAATGGGATCATTTATTAGATAATTATTGATATGGCGATCTGTGAGAATTGAATTATTTATATTTTGATTAGTAGCAATAGAAATATTATACATATGATTATTATTAATAATATCAATTGGAGGGTCATTAAAGTTGTTATTTATTGTACTTTCATATGGTATATTATTATTTTTAATATTATTTATATAATTATTATATTCAAATTTTGAATAATTATTTAATTGGATAATTTGATTGTCTTTTTTATAAGGAGGGAAATTATTCATATTTATGTCTAATTCAATATTATGTGCATAATTTGATATAGTCCCATTTTTATTAACAAAATTATTAGAATTTTTTTTGTTCATACAATTATTATATATATCAGGATTGCTATTTCTATTTGTACAATGCTTATGTATTTGATCGGAGTTAAAATTTTCTATTTTCTTGTCTATACTATATATGTTGTAATTCATATTGTTAGGAAAATTATTTGATGTATTTACTGAATAAATATGATCAGAATTTATGTTACGATTTATGAAATTATTTTTATTGTTTATTTTTATATCATTTAAATTTTTTTGATTACTATCTTTTTTCAAATGATTTTCATCTATATTATCGAGTATGTAATTATTTACGCCATTGGATTCGGTGTGATGGATGTTGCTATTTTTTATAGAGCATGTATAGGGATATGTACTTTTGTAGTTATTTATAGGGTTTGAAATGTTGTAGGAATCATTTTGGATTGTCCCAGTATTACTACCATGTTCACAATTGTTTAGTGGGTCATTTTTTTTATGGGGTATACCATTTTTATTATTACTAGAGAAATATTCAGATGTTTCTGGTGTATTAGAAAGTGTTCGTTCATAAATACTATTGTTGTTACTATTTGTAAGACTTTCATTGAATGTCATGGAAATATTTTCTGGATTTTCTTCACTATTAATGCGATTATTTTCTGTTTTATCTTCCTCATTATTATCAATATTTTTTCTGGGTGTATTATTATGAAATGTATTTAGTGTATTAGTATTTTCTATTTTTTTAGTTTCTAAATGTGAGAAATTGTTATTTTCATTTTCACAGTTGTCTCTGTATGTTTTGTTTTTATTTCGTTGTGTTGATTTTAAATCTGATTCATATTGATTAAATGTTTGAAGGGTTTTATCATTATTTTGTGAATTATTATGAGCATGATTGCTTCTTAAATTGTAGTACTTATTGTAATTAGTATTACATGGAGTAAAATTATCGTCATTAATATCTCCGTTAATGTTATTATTTTTATTTTTATAGGTTTGATCTGAATATAAATCATTAATATTTATTTGGTTAAAGAAATTTGTATTGTTAATAATATTGTTCTCATTAAATTTTATATTAGTCATTGTATCTGGACAATTTGCTGGGTATTTGTTTTGAACATTGTGCATTGGCTTAATATTTTCGATAGGGTTATGACTTAAATTTGGGGCCATATTTGGATTAAAATTATTATCATCTGTATTATTTATATCGGTCATATTTCTAATATCTTGGCTATTGTTTTTGTTAGTAGGAATTCGAATTTCACTTTTTATATTATCTTCTTTAAAGGATTGAAAATCATTTTTGTGTTTAAAATATTCAAAATGATTTAGATTTGAATCATTGGAAAAATTAATATTATTAAAGCGTGTATTTTTAAACATTTCATCATCTATATGATTTTTTTTGATATCGGGATAATTTAAGTTATTTAGAATGTGGCTAGCCATATTTATATTATTTCTAGGTGTTCTATTAATATCGTTAAAATTGTTTATATTATTATAATTATATTCATTATTTGGAAAAACATTATCGTCAAATAAATTTATATTGTTTGGTGTGTATTCATAATTTTGATGAGATGGGTTTTCATCTTTTGATTTGTAAAGATATAATGGTGTTTTTACTATATGTTTAAAAGTTATATGTCTATCGGTGTTTATTTGGATTTTTCTGATAATGCTTACACTACATTTTTTCCCGCTACCATAAATATTTCCATTGTTTAATACAAAAACGTGTAGATAATTATCTGTGTCTTCTTTTTTTATCCCTAGACATATGCATATACACCGATGAATATTGTATAGGGTCATCCCGCTATGGATACCTACAAAAGAATGAAAGATTTGTATAGTAAGCCAATTTTAGATTTCCACAAATATACTTGCGTAAAGACATAAATAAATATAGTAAGCATGAATGCTTGTAAATTGCGCAAAAATAAATGTATAAAAGAATGGATGAATTACCTATATATCTGCATATGTTCTTATTATTAAATGAGGTACTTATTTTTAGTTCGATAATATCATATTCATTTATATTTTTATAAACCCGGACATTTTTGTTTAATGAGAAATTTATGGGATTAGGTATATTGGTATTTAATAAATTGATGTTATTACATTTATATTCATTATTTATACCTTTTGTGCATATATTATTGGTTGGGTATTGCTGATTTATATTCATGTTCAATGCTTGGAGTGGCTGTTTATTATCACCGTTTTCATTTGTACTATTATTATGTTTAAGTGCACTATTTGGATATTCATGGTTACAAAACTGCCCCGATTTCAAAGGACTACCTTCTTTCCCCTCATCCATTACAGTGATATTGTTGCCCATACAATTAGGATAGTAATTATTAGAATTACTGAATTGATTCATTGACATTGGGTTTATGATATGTTCATAATTGTTATGGAGAGGATTGTTAATTTGGTCTTGTTTTATTTTTTCTTTTGGAATGTGATTGGTAGTTTTTTCATGAATATATGATGAGGGTATTTTTTGAAAATCTGAAATGTGTGAAAGATTATTTATATCTTTTTGAGTATTTTCATTTTTAATTAAATTAAGAATATTAATATTTTGATTATTAGAATATTTGGTAAGATGATTATATTCATTTCCTGTTATGCTGGTATAAGAAATCATAATATGTTCATCTATTTGTTGTATATTTTGTTCATTTTTAATTTTTTTAAAATTTTCTATAATTTTTTCAAAATGATGAATTAAAGATGGATATAAAATTAATGATCTTGTTAATAAATTCGAATAGACAAATATTTTGTATAAATCATTTCTACTTAGTTTTTTAAAATAAAAATTTTTATCAATATAATTAGTGTTTATTATTTTAATCAATTTTATCATATCACAATCATCAGTTGTACTGTTGTTTGTGTCATTATATAAAGTATCTTTATTTTTTGTGCTAAATGTATAATTAATTTTAAAGTCATCAAATCCACTAAAAAAATGTTTAGTTTTAATTTGTTTGTTTTTTTCCTTCTTACACATTGGCATTGAATTTGGAGTGTTGTACTCTTCTTTCATCACGTCCATTTTGTTTAAATGTGAAAGTAAGGAAATGAAGAAGTGAGTAATCAAATAAATGAATAAATTATAAACTAAAAATACAAATAATAACAATTGCAAAAACAAAATAAAATTAAATAAAACAAGGTTACATATACGTCACTTTTATATTATATCTAAAGAAAAGGAATATTACAAAAAAACAAGCGTGAATTATTAATACATATACGTATATGTCTTGTCTAGACAGATATATGGTATATGAGCAGTGACTGTAGCTTAATATAGTAGCTAGAAATTTATGTATTCCTATATATTTCTTATATATAGAAACTATATGATATGTTGCAGATGTGGAAAAAAACGATACGATTTTCCACATATATATATTCATATATATATAAATGCATTTGTACAGAGGTATATACACGCATATATCCATATGTATACATAACACATATGTGAAATAATACATGAAGTTTGTAATTACACTACCTATATCTGTGATCAATCACAGAGTAGAAATAGAAAAAAATAGGAAAAATGTTTTTATTAATATTAAAAAGTATGAAAAATATATTTTTTTTTTTATATTTCTAAAATAATATAATAATTAAAAAATATTAGCTTAATACAGCTTTAAAAACCTTTTTTACTCTTGTAAAAAAGATAAGAAGGGAAAATATGTATGTATAGAATAGCTGTACTTACAGCGATATGTAGAAGGGGAAAATATATAGCGAAAATGAAAAAAAAAAAAATAAAAAAAATAAAAGTAATTACAATGAATGCTCTAAATGCAAAAAATTATAAATATAAATAATTATCAAACAAATGAATGGTCGTAATTTAGATCTTTTGGAAAATAAAATGTAGATAACTGTACGTGCTTTTTGTTATGGAAAATAGTGTAGTCCTAACATTTGCACACGCTGATATATATCGACATGATGATATTTAAATAAAATAATATGGTGTATTCACGTCAGTATATTATTATATCTGATCAAATATTATAATTTTGATCTCTTTTTTTAATTTTTTTTTTTATGTACATATTTGGATAGACTTGGATCCATTTGAAATTAGTTTAAAATACTTTTGATAAATCATTTTTAGGTAATAAATATTATTAAAAATGTTAAAGAAAAAGTGTATTGTTTACTTAATATATCTTATATTATATGTACAATTATATAGTAGTATACCTTTAATTTTTTTATAATAATTTAGGAAATGATAAATTATATAATGGGAAATAGTCTTATTAGTATAACATCATTTTAGTACACTTATAGAAATCGGGACATATACATATATATATGGTTAATGTGTTAATTAGTAGGTTATTTATTAAATTTTGTTTGCATATTTAAATATTTATGTACTTAAAACGTATGAAAGAATATATATTTGTACATATATATCAGTATTTTCCATTTATATAATTTGAAGGTATGACCAAACTGATCAATATCTAAACCCTTAATTATTATACATTTTTTATATGTTATAAGATGAATTAGGATAAAATAATATACCCAATGATGTATGCTTATTCACCTAATGAATTATTTATCTTTCTGTGAATTATGAACAGGTTTTAATAATTTCATATATATATTAGATTAGTAAGGCCTGTAACCTTATATTTATAAATAAGTATAATTTAAAAAACAAATACAAAAAAGGATTTCAAAAATATATTTATGATATATTTTCCTTGTATTTTCTTAAAAATGGTATTTGTATTTACATAAACTGAATGAATTTGTATACATGGTTTATCTTAAAATTTTTAAAATATAAAATAATAATAAATGCGGGTAGTACCAATACTGTACTATAATAAGCAATATTATAACTGTAATCCATAAAATTGCATGATAAATAAATTATATTAGGTTTTCAATATTATTTAATTTTTATTGTAAATGGATATGTAATGAATATATTTTATCCTTAATGAAAAAATACATTTTGGAAAAAACGTTTTTTGAATTATGAAACCAAATCATAAATTTCCATAAGAAACATATCACATAAAGTAATTGAAAGAAAAAGGTGTTATAAACACAGTAATGTAATATATCATAACGATTGATAAAAAAAACAAAAAACATTAATAAATGTGTGTGCAAAAAAAAGTAAAAAATTTACTATACAAAATATAATTTTTTAGATTAAAAGTATATATTAACTTGTATTTTTTTTTCTTTTTGTCGAAAGAATACATAGTTATATAATAACTTTAAGATAAATGTATATCTGTAAGAGAAAATCCAATTTTATAACAAAAGAAAACAATAAGGGAAAGGAAAATGGCAACAAAGAGTAATAATATATATATAAATATTTTAAGTAAAGTTGTTATTTGTTTTTTTTAAAGATATAAAATTTTGTAAATTATTTTTTTATATATGTAGCGATGCAATACACTAATTATGAGTTCACCATGGATGAACCAATTCAAGATACGCTGGTTTGTATATAATACTATTAACATGATTGAAGATAAACATATTTATTTATTTGTTTGTGTGTTTATATGGGCAAAATTGATGTTATTTTTTATGAAATAAGCAGTATGATTTATAGTGTCTTATAATATTTATATTATTTAAAAAAGTTAAATTGAAAAAGCATACACAGTAACTATATTAAATTGTTTATTTTTATTATTTTATTAACAATACAGATACGAGATGCAAAAAGTATTTATAAGAACATATTACAGTCTTGCTTTCATCAATACGACAATGATAATATAGTGAAAAAATGTAACAAAAAAGTAAAAAATAAAATGAAAAACAATTTTTAGATTATTATTTTTAACATTTTTTATAATATTATTTTTTTTCAAGGGGATTTATGGGGATCTTTTATTGTTTATGTAACCTTATCAATGTAATTTTTTTATAAATATACAAAAGTTTTTATATTATAATTGAGAACAAGAAAATTTTCGAAAAATATATCTACCTTTTTAATAGCATATGTATAATAGATATACCAACATTTTTTTTTATTACTTAGAATTATATTTTTGGATAAGGAGATATTGGACAAGAAGAACACATTTGCATATTTTTTTGTCATTTTTATGGTTGGGCATATTTTAGTTTCCTTAAATTTGTCTTTACTACATATAAAAATGTGAGTTAATTAAAACTATACAATTATATGATAGAAGAAAAAAAGAAATGTTGATACATTGTGTTAGCCCTTAACCTACAATAATATTTCATGTTTTTTAAAATTAGCATGCTAGTATGATTATAAAATATATACATATCTATGTTTTTAATTTTAGACATTTTTTTCAGTCATTATGCATTATTAGCTACTCTTTATTTCCAATAGTATTTTCCTCATTTATTAATATGTTTATACCCTGTAAAATGCTCCAGCTTTTATTTTCAATAATATCCACAGTATGGTCATCCTACAGTAAGTTGAGGATTAATATAATTTAAAATTATGTTATATTAACAAGTTTATAGAATAAATGATTTTATTGATGTTGCCCTGAAAGAAAATATGCCCACAGCTTTTATGGATTTTTATATAGACAATATTTTTTATTTATTATTATTTTCGCAGATTGTATCCTTATTTTAGGAAAATTCACAAAAAATAATAGATTAATGATTTCTTTTTTCCCAATTTGCTTATTTCAATTTTTTATAGCTACACTTTTGTTAATTAAATAAAATAAAAAAATGTTTATTTTTTTTGGTCATTTATGTGTGCGTTTTTTAAATATATGAATTTTTATAATATATATTTTTTAATTGTTTATTGTTTTTGATTAAAAACTCTTCTGGACATACAAAAATAATTAAAATAAAATAATTACAATATATAACTAAAATCGTGAAAATTCAGTTGTTTTCTTTTTTATTGAGGATTATAAAAATATAAGTGTGGCACTTAAAACAGTGAACATATAGCTGATTTATACTGATGAATATATTTTGGATATACATACATATTATTTTAAATTCGATGAATAAAATCAGTGGAAATTGTATACAAACATATAATGCGTTCTTTTACTTTTTTTAAATGCTGCAAACATATATAATGAAAGAAGGGCGATAATATGCATGCGTACAGGCATGAAGTATTTAGGATATATCATGGGTATATATACACATATATTGAACTTTTTGAATATGAAAATGTCTAAGAAAATCATGTAACTTTGTGTAGGAAAATGTCTAAATCAAAAAATGATGCTATATATATTCACACGAATGTGTATATTTATGGATATTGTAAATGATATGTACAAAAACAGTTTAATAAAATAAAAATCGATTCATTATTTCAAAATTTATATGGGAATTCCTTAATGGATATAGAAAAGCCTTTATATGCTCATATTTTGAATTGTCATTTTTATGATCATAAGTAAATTTAAATACTAAAAGCATTAGTTTTATTAATTTTCTTTCTGCTTTTTGAACTTCAAAATCATCCATATTATATCCTTTTTTTAATAACCATGCTGCTCTTGTGTATAAATTATTATCTAAAAACAATATGATGTTTTGTATATATTTATATTTTTCCGTGTTTAGCAAATGCCAATATACGTTGAATATGGTTTCGTGTTCCTAACATGGTATTTTTGAAAAAGGAAAGAATTTACATTAATACAATTGCATAATATTTATATATATAATATATTATTGTTAATGTGGCATTAATATGGAAACATAAAAAATGACAATATAGTGTAGATAAATACAACATACTTGAGTAGAATGCTTCGATAAATAGGTTTGCTGAGGACAAAGTGTTGAAGTAAAATAATTATAAAAGTTCATAAGGTTTTTGTAGCAATTATATATAGCATAGGGTATGTTGAAACTATAATTGGAATGATTGAATTGCAAAAACTTAAAATTGCATGTCAATTTAAATCTGCACAAGGCACTGTTACAGCATATATACGAGGGGCAAATTGTCCACCTGAGTCAGAAAAAAATAGAGAAAAAGAAAAATGTATGCAATGCTAAGTTTTATATTTGCGAAGGTATATATGTATGTTGCTTCTTTTGGGGGAAGAATTACCTTTTGCTTCGATTGCTAAACCCTACTGAAGATATGGAATAATTCCTTTTGGTGTCGCTTCGTAAATTGCTATTATTACTTGTATTTGAAGCACTGTGATTAAAAGATTGTTGGAATTGTCTTTCTCGTAAATAGTTTAATACGAGTTGAAGATTATAGTAATTTTTAACTGGGACTGGAATATGATTAATGGGGTTCATAATTCTATTTTCATTAGATTCCATAATTTTTAGTGGAAATAAATCATTAGTATTGCTAATATTATGGTTTGGATTATTAAGATCAGTGTAAGGGTTTTTTATATTATTATATTGGACGAGCTTGTTATTTTCTTCTAAGTTTTGTAATTTAAAATTGTTGTTTGTATTATATGCATTATTTAGCATGTTTAAATAAACATATTTATTATATAGATTGTTATTATTTAAAATATTTAATGGGTAATTTGTATTATGATATTCATTTTGCATACCCAAATTATAGTTATAAGTACTATCTATATTTTCTCGAAAGCCATCATTAGGATAATTTTTAGAATACTTATTTGGTTCGTCTGTATATATATTTTTGTCATAATTTACATTAATAAACTTATTGTTTGTGTAATATTGCTGTGCCTTATAATAATTTATATTGTCTATATCAATATTATTTTTGCCTGTATTTAAATAATTGTCTTTAAAATATGGTGGTTGATCATTTGGATTCATATATGGCGGCATATAGTAATTATTTGTTGAGGCTCTATTTTTTTCCTCATTTATTTGGGTTATTTCGTTAATATTATTATTATTATTATTATAATTAGAATTTCTATTTTGTGCAAAACTAGATAGATATGACTGATTATATGGTTTGTCTGTTTTTATTTTTTTCAAATTATTATGAATAATATTACTTGAATCACTAAATTCTGGTTGTAATGGAATATTCATATTCGAATTGAAATAATTTTCGTTTATACCATTTTTATAATATGGATGATTGTACATGTTTTTATTAGCTTTATTTAAATACATCATGTTCATACAATCAATTAAATTATAATTTCTTAAATTACTTAATTTTTTCTGACAAGATTCAGTGTCTTCTTTATTTACAGAATTATCATAATTGTCCGAAATATTATAAGGAACGCCTTGCAACTGCATATATTGGTTATCATTCATCATATGGATATTATTATTTCTATTTCTACTAGTACTTATATTATTAATGTTTTTGTAACTATCATCTACATTACTTCCTAAAGTTTCAGTAGTATTCAAATTGCTAATCATATTTATGTTGTTCATAGTGCCATTAATGCGATCATTGATTTTCTTATAACTCATTCCTTTTGGATTATAAAATTTATTTAATTCATAGATATATTTTAAATCAGCAGAAATATTATTTTCATTGGAATTTCTAACATTGAAATTAGGACTGTCTTTATTTTTTGTTTTATTATTTTGTAAGTCTACAGACGAATTTGTTATGGTATTGCTGTTGTTTATATTGTTTTCATTTTTTATATCATTTAAGTTTTCTATGTTATTTAAAGTATCAAAATTATTTTTAATATAATAGTTTTTCGGGTCTTTACAAATTATTGTATTATTTGAGGGGTAATTATTTAAATTGGCATAGATATTATTATTTTTATTTTCTTTCATTCGTTCATCATCATTTTCAAATTTTTTATTGTGATCATTGATAGTATTGGTACCTTCGATGGTATTCCCAATATTTCTCATATTATTATTGTAGATAAAACCCATATCATTTTTAAAATAATCAAAAGGAATGCCATTATATAAATAATTAAAACCATTTTCGTTTTTCATGCCTTCATTGTTGCTTTTATTAATATCACAACCACTTGATGGCATATCATTTTTTATGTGACTTATTAAGTTGGTTTGTGAAGTTAACAAATTATTGGGTGTATATGTATTAATTTTTTTTTGAGGAAAATTATTGATATCACTATAAATATTTATATTATTCGATGATTTTTCATTGTTATTTGGGTTATATATATATCTATTATTATTATTATTGTTATATAAATGCTTATAAGCATTATATAAATTGATATTGCTTATCATCATTTGATAGGGATCATTATTGTTAATAAATCTATTATTAATATTATTTCGCATAATATTTTCCTCTGTTGTTTTAAAATTGTCAAAGGGCCTCATGTGTGGTTCTGTTATAAGATTATTTAATTCTTCGTTATCAATTTGCCTATTTATATTATTTTTATTTGGTTTATCAGCATTATCTAATAAATTATTTTCAGAATTATATTTTTCATGGTGGCCAGATTTTACATTTATTAAATTAGACGAATCATTATGTATATAATTTTTATAATTGTTAATATTATATAAATTGCTATTACCTTTGTTATGTTCCTTATTATCTTTTCCATAACTGATAGGAATATTGTTATTTCTATATGTGTATATACTACTGTTATTATATCCCTTTATGTTGTTGTTCAAATTGTGAATGATATTGTCATTGTTGGGAATGTACATATTGTTGTCATTGGAATCTTTAAGATTATTGTTATAATTGCAAAATGTCCTATTTGAATATCTAGTATTATTGTATATTGTACAATTTTTATTATCATTTGTATTGGAGGAATAATAAGGGTTTGGTATAATGGAGTTTTTATCTAATGGCATATTTATTACATTATAATTATTATCAACATTTGGAATAGGCCCTTCAGTGTTATATACTGCAGGTATATTGCTGTTGGTGGGATCAATGCTATTATTAGTATTGTTTATGGAGTTATCACAAATATTGCTATTATTATGGCTTGTATTGCTATTTACTTGATTTGTTAGATTATCAAATTGGGGTGCATTATAAATATTATTAAAGGAATTAAAATTGATGTATTCATTAGGCATACTAATTTTTCGTTCAGATATGTTCTCTAAATTTTTGGCATTTGAATTATTTAAATATAAAAGGTGTGTCTGATTTGATGGAAAATTCATATGCGATTCATAAATAGAATTCCTTCCACTTGTATGTAAATCATTTAAATAATTATATTGAGCATTTTCATTATTGTCATATATAAGATTGTTATTTGTTTCTATAGTATTTGAATTATATTTTTTATTTATTTTAAATAAATTATTAGTTAAAACATTTTTCGATTGGATTTGGCCATTTTCATCTAATGCTTCTGTATTTATTTTATTATTCTGAATGCCCATATTAAATACAGGATAATTGTTAGACCTTGGTGTTTCAATATTTTGTCTATTGTTATCATGAATTGCTTGGTTTATGCATGTATTATTTATGTTTTCATTTAGCATTGGTGTTGTGCTTATGCCTTTTGCATATTTATAATAATTTGAGTTACTTTCGTAGTTATTTTCAAAATTATTTACGGAATTGTAAAATGAAAGTTGTTCCATAGAAATGTTTTTTAAGTTGCTTTTTTCCCTTCGATTTAATGGGTCTTGGATTTCAAGATTGGGATTTTTTATTTTTTGATCATTGGTGTAGCTGTGATTATCATCATTAATATAATAATTTGAGTATAAATTATCATATTTACCTTTTACAGGATTTAAATCACAATTTTGCATTCCATTTTCCAAATTAAAATCGTTATTTTTTTGTTCTTCATTATTATTATTTGTTTTATGATCAAAAACATAGCTAGGTGCGTTGCTATGTATTTTCATGGTTAAGGATCCTATTCTTTCATTTTTATTGTCACTTGTTTGGTCATTTATATAATTACAGTTTTGTAAATTTATAATATTATCATTTGTATCTATGTTTATATTGTCTCTTATAAGGGTCATCTTGCTGCCCGTATAGAGGTAGTTCGTTTCGCGTTGCGATAGCTCAGGGTTATGTTGTGTTTGAATGGTATTATTTGCATGAAATTGTGAATATTCTGAATTTGTAAAATTATTATCAATATTTCCCATGTTATTCGTGTTATTGTCCTTAGTTATTATATCATTAGTGCTGCTTTGATTGTTTAGGTTTTTATTATTATTTATGTTTTCCTTTAATTTCATAGTGTCATTCATATATGTATCATATATGATTTTATTAGTATTATTTCGAATAGAAGATATAGAAATATTATTTTTATCATCAGTTGGGTGTGTTATTGTTTCTATTTTGATATATTTTGTTCTATTACAAAAATTATTATTCGTTTCTTGATTATTTTGCCTATCGATTTCTACGCCTTTGTAGCCATCATTATCTAATTTTCCATGAATTTCATTATGCTCAGCGTCAAAATAATCACTTTTATCAATATTTGAAGCGATATTACTTTTTTGTTTTTTCACATTTTCCTTGTATTGTGTATTTATATCATAATAATTAATGTCTGTATCGCGTTGATGCTTTTGGGAACTATTGATACTGTTTTTATAATTTTTATTTAATGATAATTCATTAATATTTTTCGTTTTACTATTATTTTCATTATTACCTTGAAAATGGCAATTATCAAGCTCATCATTTTTGGGTAATATCACAGGTTGTTTTTTTTCTATATTTTTTTCGTCATATACATGTATATTATTGTTTAGCTTTTGAGAAACATGGCATATTTCATCACTTGGTAAGCAGCAAGTTTCATTATTTTTAACATTTTTGGCGTCTAAATGTTGAATATTTTCCTGAAAAATATAATTTTGTTTTTTTCCAATGGAATTAGCTATATTTCCATTATTGTCTATATTGTTGTTAACAAAATTAGCATTATCATTATTATCAGGATTGTTTTCAATGCCTTCTTTGTCAGTATTTTCAAAATGCTCATTGGCTTTATCATTTATCTCGATTTTTTGAAAGTTTATATCGCTTTCTTTTATTTCATAAATATTATTTTCCTGGTTATTTTTAATTGATATAATTGTGTTATCATAATTGTTCTGATTTTGTTCATTATATATGGAATTTATTTGATTATTATTTACATTATTTTTTGAGCAATTTTCCAATTTGTCCTGATCGGTGGTTAATGAATTTCTGTTTAAATAATTTATATTTTCATTATTAATTGAATATGCCACATTATATTGGATATAATTATTGTTATTTATTTCGATAGTTTGCTCAGAGGCGTTTTGTATATACATTATATTATTTTGAGGGTTATATACATAATTCGATGCTTCGGAGTTTATATCTGGATATTTTATTTCATTTTTTATCGTTGTGAAATTTTGAGAATTGTTTCCCTTATTAATATTTCTGTCATCATTAATACTGCTAGTATTACTAGCGTTATTATCATTGATATAATAATTATCACTATTTTGGATGGAATCAAATTGCTCTATGCCCTTTCTTGTTTCATTAGTCTGGATTATATTACTTTGGCTCACATATTTATTATTATTTTGTACATGAGGGAAAGTTGCTTCTAATCTATTTGTTTGAGGATCATATATAGTGCTATAACTTTTTATTATATTTTTTGAAAGTTGAGGAGAACCATCATTTTGAAGCATCATGTTATTAACCAGTTCATTATATATGTTACATCTGCTATCATTATTGTAAGAATAATTTCGAATCATATTATTACTATGTAATAAATCTTTACAATTTAAATAATTATTGTCACTACTTTGAGGATTTAAAAACTCATTTGAATCGCATTCATCCATTAAATGGATTGTGTTGGAATTGCTGTTATTATATCTATTAATATTTTGTTTGAATTGATTAGAATCTGTATTATTGTCTTTAGCACTGATGTTGCTACGAGAATTGGCATTATTGTATTGATTTATAGAGCTATCATTAGATGCCATACTACTATTGATTTTATTAATGCTTGAGGATTTAGGGGATAATTCTTTAAAATCCGTTGGATTAAATTTATTATTATCGTGAAAACAATTATTTTTTATTTGTCTTTTTGATATAATGCCTTCATTTTCCTTGGTTTCATAATTAGCATCATCATATATATTTCCGTTTGAATAATTATTACTTCTGATATAAGTTTCGGAATATTTTCTGTCGTAATTGTTCTGGTCACCACAAGGATCATTATATTCGTTTTGGTTTCTACTCTCAGGGTTATTATCACTGTTATTGTTGTTGATGATACTATTATTTGAACAACATTTTCTATTTATGTCTTTTTTTAAACAAGAACCATCATTCATATTGTTATTATCTTCAAGGTTATTTTCTTCGTCAGTATGCAGACTAGAAATTTCATTTATATCAGGATTGTTTGTGTGGTAATAATCATTATTAATACTTTTTATCTCTGTTGAAACATTTGAATTCGGATGTGTGTTAGTATTTTTTGAATTATGATCGCTCCAAGTCATATTTATATTCTTGGTTTTATGATCTATATGATTTAAATCTACCATATTATTATTTGAATTGTTATTACTTATGGGATTGCTATGAATTATTCCATTTGATTCAAATGCCTGATTATAGCATTGCTCAATATTAATAGTAGTAGAAGTGGGTGATGAAATACTTGCATTAGTAACAGTGGGAATGGCAATACTAGAAGTAGTAGCAGAAGATATACCAGCATTTATATCATTACTATAGCTATTATTGTGGATGTTGTTTCCAAATGTGTCATTTTGATAGAATAGATAATCGTTGGGAATATTTTTTATCAAAGGTATATTATTTGAATTCAAGCTAAAATTTTTTATATTATTTTGGCCATTAATATTAGTAGTGTTTGTTATATGCTCATTTTTTATTGGATTGATATAAAAATTTTGATAGTTATTTTGTTTAATATCTTGTGATTTTATAATATTATCATCCGTCTGTGCTTTAATTGCATTTCCATTTTTAGGATCATTTTTAGTTTTTTCAGTTTTTATATATGGTTTTTTATTATTGTTAAAAGTTGTAACTGTGGATTGATAATTATTGGAATAGATGGGGGTAGAATTGAGCTCTTCTTTTATTTCTATTTTACTTTTATTAGAACCGTTATCAGTATTTTGATTAATGTTAAAGTTAACGGCGTCGTTTTTATTATTAAACGGATTTCTTATAAAAGTGCTATTACTAATGTGGCTATTGTTAGTATACTCTGAGCCAGTGGGATAAAAATAGTTATGAACACTTTGATAATTATGCATATGTTCTAAATTGTCCACATTATTTAATGTATAGGCAAATTTGTCGGTGTTAGTGTAATCATACATCAAATACGAAGATGGCATATTAAAATTATCATTAGATGAAATATACGAATTCGTATTACTACTAATGTTATTATTGGCATTATTATTGGTGTGAAAGGGTGCCTTATTTTTTGATTTTAATAAATTTGTGAAATCATTAAGATTGTTTTCATTCATTTGGCCATTAAATTGTCCATCAAACAATTTCAAATTCATATACATATTATTTAATGATTGAACTTCATCGATAACTTGAAAAGAATTATTTAGTCCAAATGAATTAATAAATTTCTGGTGAGAATGAACATTTTTAGCATTTTTTTTATTTAATACCTCATTTTTTCTTAATGATAACATAGTGCCTTTTCTACATAAATCAGTTATATAAAAGCAATGGTCATCATGGTAATTTATAAATTCATTAGTTTTTGTTTTATTAATTCTTTTACTAAATTTTTTATAAGTTTCATTTTTTTTTCGTATAGGAAATAATATATCATCTAATTCTTTTTCTTTTTGGATTTCTTCATTTGTGTTATTTTTCTCTTCAGAATTTAGTTTATTTTTACAAGTTTCGTTTTTATTATTTTCTATTAATATAGAGGTGTCTTCTTGTAAATTTGTGTATTTTTGTTCTTTATTATTATTTTCCATTTTCTGTCTACTTAATATTGCATTATCAGATGCATTTTTATTAATCAAATTTTTATCTTCTATGCTTGTTTCATTAATATACGTTTTTACATTACTTATATTTTCTTTTTCTCCATTTTCAAAATTTTGGTCATTTAAATTATTTTTTTTATCGATTTTTTCGTCATTAATGTTCTTTGTGTTATTATTATCTACATTTTTACAAATTTCTTTAGTTGAGATATTAACATTTGTTTTATTTGATTCTCCTGATTCACTAATGGTTTCACATGGTTCTTGCTTTACCTCTTTTAATCGTGGTTTATCTGCATTGTTACTATGTCCCATCTGTTTGAGGTTATCAGACTTATTATTGGAGTGGTTATCTTTATTTGTGATATTTTCAGTTTGTGGTTTATTTTCGTCATGAGCATTATTATTATTAGGATTATCATTTTCAACATTTTTAAGAGAGTCAATTTCCTCTGTCTTTGAACGTGTTATAATAGAATAATTGTTTTTTGCAGTAAACTTTTTTTCATTAATTTCATGAATTTTTTCCTTGTTTATTGAGCCCTTTTTTCCTTTTTTATTTTTTTCAGGTTTTTCTTTTTTATGGTCAGATATGTCTTCATTCGAATTTAATTTATAGTTTAAAAAAAAAGCTCGTACTTGTTCATCTATTGATTCTGTGTCTTCGAAATCATTTTTATTATTTTCTTGTTGTAAATTGTTTTTATCTTCTTCATATCTTTTTCGTATGTTGTGTATTTTTGTAAGAACTATTAAGCCAATGTCATAATGATCGAAAATAAATTGTATATCATTTTTGGACATAAAATATGAAAAAAAGGAGAAAAGTATCTTTTTGTTTTCGCTTCTCAAAAACATAGGGACGTGCCGTGGCTTACCTTTTCTCATTTTTTTCTTTTTTAAATACAAAAAAATAATTTATATATTATATAATCTATAAATATGAGTATATTACAAAAATATGAGATAACGAGAATAATTGCATTTTTTGGGATGCAATCAAACAGGTCTCATAGATTGTATTACTATTATTTTGCCTAAGAACGTATGCATATTTGTATGAATGTATTATATAGATGATTTATTTTATACGTTCTCAGGCATAAGTATATGTATTCGTTTTGTTCTTTTGTATAGATATATGTCTATTTATAGATAGTGTATATTTTCTATTCGATAGAGATCTTTAGTTAAAATTATATTTTTGGAAAATGGTAATTTATTGATTTTTACGTATTTCTATATTCGTTCTACGTAGTTTTCAATTCATACTAAATGGAGATATTAATGTATCTTTTAATAATATATGTGCATATAAAGATAAATATATTCTAAGAAATTATATTTATATATTTACTTTCTATAGCGCATACTTACGTATGCTTTATATTTTATTTTGCAATTGAATATGCATAAAAAATATTTTGAGATTGTTTTTATATTATATATATTTGTTCTCTCTGTTTTTATGCGTGTCTATTAGGAGTGTTTTCTGTTTAATTGTGTTTATCAAAGGTAAAGGGAAGATTCTTAATTTGTTTAGGATCATGAATGTTTTAATTTTCGTATAATTATAAGAATACGAATTTTTATCATTATTTAAAAATCTTCCTATATAAATCATGTAATAATATGCAAAAAATATGTAATAATATGTATAATATATAATAATGAAAAAAAGAAAAAAATCAAATAAAAATATACATGGAGGTGTAAATGCATTCAATATAGGTAAAAGTGAATCAATGTATAAGAAAAGCGGTATCAAAGAAAAAAAAAATGTAAAATATATTTTGTAAATATTATAAAATTATATTTATTATTATTTGTTTAAATAATTTTCTTAATGAAAGTTGTATATCTAGGATGTGTAGTAGAACAAAACATATTAACAACTGTTATTTATTTTGTTAATATTTAATTAAAATATGGTACAATATCATAAATATTTATATGTTTTTATCAGAATATGCACATATATATTCATAAATATAAGTATGCATATACATGAATATATATATAATATGCATGTAAATTAGTATGATGGCATAAATATATTATACATGTGTAAATTGAAAAAGGAAATGTTGAAAAAATAAAAAATGGAAAAGTTCATTGTATAATGTAGCGTGCAAAAAGATGAACTCATATTTATTAATATTAAAAAAAGGATTGTAAAAGATAAAAATATCTATACATATAGATATTTATTTTAATTATATGCAACATACGATTTATTTGTTCACAATGAATACATATGTCAATATGTACATGCATATATATTTTTTGAATGGATATCCATATTAATTTTTTTAAGCAAAAAAAATAAGAATTTTTCTATATGAATATATATATATTCTTACATAAATACAAAAATTATATTGTAGAATACTTAAGATACACATATATTGAAACTGTAATTGATAATAATGAAGTATATAAATATTTATGAATAAATAATTGTGTAAAGACAATTTCATGAATTTAACGTTTTCTTATCGAGCATTGTCATTTTTATATTGCACATGCTTTATTTAGCTTTGCATAGTGTTTTTGATTCCCCAAAAGAGAAAAAAATTAATGGGAATGCATATATAATTGCAGAAAAAAGAAAATGCCCATATACATTTTTATATAGGTGCATTAAGGCTTTACTAAAAATTTATTTAGGTTTAATCTAGTATATAGCGAAAATAAAATAAAAATACACTTTTTTATATGCATGTGAAAATGAGACCACTTAATTTTTTTAAAAAGGGTATTGAAGATATTTAAGTTAATATAAAATATAAAAATATGTTTTGCATTAAACACCAAAAACATTTGTTTCTCTTATGTTTATAACCATTGGTTTTATGCATGTATCTATATTCTTTCTTTTTTTTCCCCTTTCTATATATATGCATTTTATTTTTTGTGTGCCGTTGTTTTTATTATTTGCTCCTTTTTTATAAAAATAAATGTTATCACTTAATAAAGCCACTTGCAAAGAGACCTGCATGTATATTTTTTATGGTACCTTTTTCGTCTTTTACGCATTTCTTCTTATTAACTTGTTTTCGAAGCTTTATGTTGTGCATATCATAATATATACAGATGTATAGAAAGAAATAGCATTTTATAAAATATATTTTACATGGGTTCATAATTAATTTAATTATTGTTGAACGATTTTTGCATGAGTTTTTATTATTGGTATTATCCTTTTAATATGGTTTCTTGTGTTAATAGTTTCAGTTATAAAGTATATGCATTCATTAAAGGGAAAAATGATTCTATGCATGTATGCATAATCGATAATATATTTATGTGATGAAATGAATAAAATGGGCGGGAAATGTTTATATTATTCACGTAAAAATTATGAATAAAAATTCAGGAATTAAATATAATTTAAATGAATAAAAAGTTCAATAAAAGAAATATAATGTAAAATTTTCATTAATTTTCTCTGAATTTATATAATTATCATTTTCTATACATATATAAAGAATTGTTCTTATAACATAAAAAAATATAAAATAAGATCAGGAAGCTATAATCTTTTTGATCTATAATTGTAATATTTCCAATCTTTTGTCTTTTGAGATTATATATTATAATTTTTTTTCAAATTCTCCTTCATATTGTGTATAATTTTATTTTAAAAAAAAACACCGTTGTGTCCCCTTTTGCATGCATGAAACAGTGTAAATATAATTATGTATACAAATAGTATTTTTTAAATTTTCATCCGAATTAATAAAAAAATAAAAAGTGTTGAATTTCAGAGAAAGAAAACTATTATATATAATATGTTAATTTCTATTAAGCATGCGATTATTTTGTATGTAGACAAGAATGTTATTTGATAGGAATGTAATATGGTGTATAATTTATTTTTTTTTTTTCCTCATTTTTTTGATATTTTTCAAATTTATATAAGCCCTTAAATATATATTTTTTAAAATTGTTGTGTTAAAATAGGAAATGTGGCATTGTTAATATATTAATTAAATTACACCATTTATATAAGTAGATTTATTCAAACAATGTGTATTCCTTGTGATATTTTAAAAAAAATAAAAATAGTGAATGAGATAATTTTTTTTATCCTGCAAATCATGTAGTTGAAAATTTTCTTGTTTATTTTTCATATAATTTAATAATAAAAATTATGAAGAAGGAACCATTTACATGAATAGCCCCTACCTTCGTTATATCATAATATCGCTTATGCTAAAGGGATTATATAATTTTTTTAATGAGTTTATAATCAAATTTGTGTGTATATATAAAGCATTACAGTTTTATGTGATAAAATGTTATATATGGTTTATAATTAGTAGCATGGTGCATATATACATTATAAAAGTTAATATGGATGCATGAAGATATGTATATATGCATTTGGATGAGTAAAATAAAAAAAATATAAAATCAATTAAAAAATGTTAAAATATTAAAGTTCAATATTCAAAGGTGTAGAATAAAAATATTATATATGCAACAATTTGTTTGGAGCTTATTAATTTCATGTGTTACATTTACAAAAATTTAAATACGTAGGCTCAAAAAATGACCAACAATTTTGATGAATACATATTTTAAAAACAAACAGAATATTGTATTATACGGAATTTACCAATTTTTCGTCCTTCAACAAATATATACATGAGAATAGGGAGTTTTATTATTCTCTCATATGACTTTATACGTGAATTAGATAAACAACTATAAAACAATAATGTGTTTCCTGGAAAGCATTAGAAATAAAAAGCATATATAAATGTATTCCTCAATGAAAATTTATTAATTTTTAAAAAATAAGCTTATGTATAGTTTCGTTATGTTACACTTTGACATATATCCACCCAAAATTTGCCGTTCTGTTAAGAGCATGCATATTTGGTATAAGATATAATATACTATTTTTATGAAATGAACTTTTGAGGAGCACTATTTTTCATTTTATTTAAATTATTTTTTTTGAATTATTACATTCTCAATGAATTTTTTAAAAAAGAAATCAGACTGATTGTTATAGAAAAGCCTTGTACTAACACTGAAAGGATAAGACATAAGAAAATAGAAATGGGATCTTAATGTAATTTCTTAATATTTTTATATAGCTTGTAAAATGGTTACATTTTTCATGTTTAAATTATATAATAAATAAAAATTGAGTATATTGGATAAATAAATATATATTATAATACACACTTAATGCCTTGTCCTTTGTTTTCGTTAAGAAGTATCTCAATGACGACTTTGTATGTATTTGATGTTATAGCTGAATTATTAATGTAATAAATTAATAAGCAATATGTAATTTTGTTTGAAAGATTTGTATAGGATAAAAATGTGTGACTATTATTCCTTTGTTATTATATTTTTACCTTTTATATTGTTTTTAATAAGATTCGAAACGGTATTAGTAATCTCTTCTTTGTTTCTTGATTTTAGTAAGTTTTCTTTCAATTCGTTATTAAATAGTGCCGTTAAAGAATTAATAATTTGTGACTTCATTCTAGAGTAGTTCGAATATATTAATTAGTCTTAAGAGAATTCAGCACTTATTTGTGTTTATTTTGAATATATATACCTTAGTATTTTATATAATACTGGATGAGATACAGTTGAAAGCATAGATGTATAAGCTAAATATATTCCTCTATTGTTACAATTTTTTTATCGAATTATTATGCATTAAATAACATATTTATTTTAATCCATAATATTCTACACAAATTGGAAAAAAATTATTTTGATAACACAAAAATAAGCAATCAAATAAAACACATATTACAATATTGTTGTGTACTATATAAAAGCAATTCTCAAAAGTCGATTAAATTTCATTATTAAAATGAAGAATTTATGTGTCTTAAAAAAATTAGATTATATTAAAAGCATTACATTTTGATATGTCTATAAGGAAAAAACAATATATATGAATATTTTGTAAGCATATATTGCTTTCTATGTTTATATGTTTTTTTAATTTAAAGAAATATGCAATAAAATAAAAAAAATAATGGAAATGTGTATGGTGTGCAAATGAGATGTCTCTCTCTTTCTATATATTCATGTGAATATGAAGAAAATCGTAAGCATCAAAATTAATAAAAATAAATTGTATTATCACCTTCACATACATAAAAAAAGGTATATTTTTGAAAACTAAAAATTAATTGAAATATATAGCGCCTTATTTTTTAAAAAATTATGATGAATATTAAATAAACTTTCATTATGGCATGGAAGCATGAATATATTAATAAATAGCGGTTTATATGGAATTTTTGCTAATATTAATATGATCACACAAATATTGATGAATACTTTTTGTTTTGTAAATAATACATGATGAAAAGGGTTTATAAAAATATTATGCAGGATTTATTAATCTATATAATTTTATGAAAATACGCAATAAAATAACAATGCAACATTCAAAAGGTTTAAGAAAGAATAAAAGCTCCTTTTTTCTTAAGGGCTTACATAATGCATTGTATATATTATTATTTATATATATAGATTGGTATATATTTAGGGAAAATATTTTTGTAACATATTTATATGGTATCTTTGCACTAAAATGCAGGCTTATCCTTTCATTTATTTAATGGTAGGGTCATAAGGTATATAATTTTTTAAGGTATTCCTTGTATTTAGCGTGAGTCTAATTTACTTTCACAACCATGTTTCTATTTTTTTTCTTTATTATAGATTAAAATTTGTTTATGTACAATTTTGTTCTTAAATCGTATGCTTGCCCTATTTTTTGTTGGCCCTACTCTTTTATGATAAATGTAAATATAATTTTATATATATGGTAAAAATTGTTTATTATATGTAGATATAAATATATTTATTAAATTTTTGGATGTATATTATTCAAATGAATGAAATAATTATATTTGTTTGTGTTTTCTCATACTTTAATAAAAAAAAAATATTGTATGTACACGTCTACATGTCACTTTTTTACAATTTTTATCTCCTTGTGATTTCTACGTATTATAAGTATTTTGTATGTATATGGGATGAAATTAAAATGTGACATAAAAATAAAATATAAAGGTCTATAAATAATCAGTAGTTATGAGGTTTTAACTATATTACATTTTCTCCTTTTGTTTTATAATTTTTTTTATTGTTATATGTAGGTTTGTTCCATTATTATGAGATAATATGTGACTTAAAAGACACGTCTTTTTTGTTTATATTAAAAATATGTGTTTACTTATGTAAAAAAATATGGATGAAAAATTTAATTTAAAATAATATTTAAAAAAATTATTATTATACCTCAAAAAAATATATATATGCATATATATAAATTAAAGTAAAAAGTAGTAACATATTTGTTCGTTCCACAATTAGGCTTATACGTATTTAATAGTAGTTCGTGGTTTAATTGTGTATAATTCTATTTTGTATGATCTTACTAGTTGATTTATATAATGCATATTCCATGCGTGCTTATAATATGTAATTTTTGGGGTTTATTTCGTATACCTAATAAAAATTGAGATTAAACTTTCGGTACTTTTAATTTAAAAAGGCACTTATTTGCATATTATAAATATTGTTTGTTAAATATTATATATTTTTGTAATCAAAATATGAATTCAATAGCTCTAATAAATAAGGATACTAGTGCCTATTAAAAGAGATACAATTTTTTCTTAAGCTGTATTGTCTGTATGTATTTTTTTTTGTTTTTTATGGATATAGTGAAATGAGTAAAAATCCAGAAAAGATTAAAATATAAACACGTATTCTACAAATATATGAGCATACATACGCATTATTTCTATTTGTTGTTATTATATTTGAGGAATTTTGTTTGTTTTAATTAAAATATGTTATATATACATGTGTGTATATGTGATAATTTTTAAGAAATATGAATAAGTTTAGTAAACTGTTTATAAGTAAGAATAACAATGATGTAAATGATTCGCAAAAAAATGGAGAACTATCAAAAGTTATTATGTCCACAATGTTAAAGAACAGTTCTAATGACGAAGCTAAGAGTAGCGAATTAAAAACTACACCAAAAAATAATATTGAAATAAGCAAAACAGTAATACAAAATATAAATGGAAAAGGAAATATATTATTATTAAATTCGCTAAATAAGCCTACTCATATTACTAATAATAGTTTTATGAAGCATGACAAAAAAGCGAGCTCAGTTCATGGGATAATGAAAAATAATTATGATAGCAGATATGTAAAGAGCATTAATAGTGTATATAATAACTCTTATTGTATGACTAATTCATACCATTTGAATAATCCTTATACGTTTCAAAACGGAACATATGGAGGAAATACGCATTCGGTAAATGAGTATAATTCATATAATTGTCCTATAGAAAAAGAGCAGTTTCGAAATGTAATCAAGAATACAGAAAAAAATATTATAAACACAAAGCAGAAATATATTGGAAACAATTATTTATTAGGAAATAATACAAATTTAACTAGGAAATTATCACAAAAGGGAGGATTGTACCGTGACAATAATCGAAACAATTATGGTAATGAATATCACACTGATGGAAATAATATGTCTATTAGAAAAAAAAATAATGATTATAAAATAGAGAACAATAAGTTTGAAAAGAATACAATAGGTTTATTACCTCATGCTTATGTTGTAAAGAAAAACGAAATATATAATAATCTTACGAAAAATGGAAAAACGGGTAGATCATTAAGCCAAATTAATCATAATGAAATAAAAAATGAAGACCCAAACATGAATGCAAATAATTTATACTACACAGATCAATCAAACACCAATTTAGCTGATATTGTAAAAAAGGAAAGTAGTGAAAAAAACATATACTATGATAAAAATGCCAGTACTAAAAATTCATTCGAAAGAAAACAATGTAGTAACATAATTCCACCTAGTGCATCCCAGGTACAAATTGTGAAAACGAGAGAAAATATTATGGACAACAATTCTGATAAGTCTAGTTTAAAAGAAAATCACAATTTTCTTATTAGAACTATTTCACATAGAATTAATAGAAATATGAAAGTTATAGAAACGGAAAAAAGTAATAAAGATTGTTTAGTAACGACTATTAATGATCAAAATTTAAAAAACTGTTTAGACAACGAAATTGGAGAAGATATGCATACAGTTAGGAATGGATTAAAAAGCTATGATATAGAAAATAGAAGAAACATAAGAAATAATGTCAATGGAAAAAATGGTTGCGGCATTATATCAAATAACAGCAATGAAGGTCACGCATCGAATGCTAATAATATAAAATGCACTAATATATGTGATGATAAAAACCAATTACCTAGGAGTAATTTGTTAATGAATAATGTGGGAAATCGAATATTAAACGAGAATGATAATAGGAATTTTAATAAAATAAATAAGGGGAATTTTTTCAACAATCAAAGCGATAAAAATAGTAAATTTAAAGGTGGGCTTACCAATAAGATGCTGTATATTGAGCCAATAAAAGATGAAATAATTTATGTTAATAATTTAACAAATATTAATGTGCCACATTTGGATAATTTGTATGAAGCTGAAGAAATAGAAAAGGGAAAAATAAAATGTAACAATAGTAGTGTTATGGAAATATTAAGCGATAAAAAAAATGATAATATAGAACTAAGTAAACATTCTCAAAATTTGGATATGCAACATTGTTATACTTATTCTACTTTTGTCGATAAAATAAATGGCAACTATAATTACAATAATAACCATAAAACTGGAAAAATAAACCAGGAAGTAAATAATAGCAATGCTTACGAAAAGAGGGAAAATTTAAATAACAACTTTTACAAAGAAAATTGCAACGATGGTTTGAAAAATGAAAATACGAATGAATATGAAAATAAAAGTGTGAGTAAGGATTCTGTTAAGAAAATTAATTACAATGGAGAAAATGATACGAATAAACAAAATAATGAATTTATTAAAGTAAAAGATTATTTGAATATTCATCACATTCCAACTAATTATAATGAGCAAAGCATAAAGCATAATTATAAGCCTAATTTCCATCGTATTGAAGATAATGGACACCTTAAAGGTTATTATTATGATCGCAATAAAGGAGGCTATTTAATGAAATCACCTATGAATTTCGTAACATCGCAAGATACTTCTAGTTTTATAAGCACTTCTCATGTAAGTAATAAAATAAATGAAAGTTATAATAACATTAACTATAATATTGGGAATGTAAATCATAGCACAATAAATTTATCAGACAAATGCAAAGGCTACCAAAAAAAAGAAGCTAATAAACCTAATACTGATATTATTGGAACAAAATGCTCTCATTTAAATAGAACAAATTTGAATGACCCTTATACAAATTATAATGCAAAAAATTTAAGCATATCAGAATCACAACCATACAATAAATGGAATTCTATAAATTATGATAATAATAAAGATATAAGACATATCGCATGTGCTAATAATATTCATTATTCGAATGGAAACCATAATGAATTAATAAAAAATAATAATGGAGAAAATATTTATAAAATAACAGATGATAATCTTAGATCAAAGGAAAAGACACATGAATTATTACACCTAACTCGTGATAAAAATCTTATGTACAGCGGAGATATTAATAAAATTAAAAACGAAGGGAATGAAAATCGATGTATTAAAATTGTTGGGGGTGATGAATATAAAATAAATAATATAGTAATGGGCAAAAATAAAATTATCGAAACTGGCTCTGTCCCAAATAATGTATTTCTAGAAAATAACATAAATATGTTCCACAATAGTAATACCAATATTGGCAAAACTATAAAAAATAACAAATTATCATGTAATGAAGCTAATAATCTAGGCAAATTATATAATACAGGATTAATTTATAGCCCAAATGAAAGATATTCTATAGGTATAAAAGAGGGAAAAAATTTTACTATTACCCAAATAAAGACAAATAGCAAAGAAGCACTAACCGATTCCCATAAATATCATTTAAATAACATGGAATCAATCGAAAAATCGAAAATAAATAAAAAAGAAGAGATTAAAATTAATAAATGGCCCACAAATGAAAAGAATTGTGATATGTACTTAAAGGAAGCAAGTAAAAATAGTTTAAGAAATGCAAATACGGAAATAGAGGATCATAGAGACGCAGAAGGTGAAAGAGAAAAGAACGAAATTGAAAATGATGGAAATGAATTGGAAATCGAAAAAGGTAAAAATATGATAATTTTAAACAAAAAGTTCAACTACCCATTTAATGATGAATTATACACATCCAGCATCGACAACAATAAAGCAGAACATGAAAGCGATGTTATTAATGTAAAGTGTATTCCCTATCCTGAAGAAATAATATATAAAAAAGATGGAAATAATTTAATTAAGGAGATGCAAAATAAAAGCAACGAAAGCAATATATCTTTGGAGAAAAATGTAGAAATAAAAAAAAAAGAAGCAGTTTTTAATAAGCAAACAAATAATAATATAAGCGGATATAGTTCTTCATTAGATTCTAAAGAGAATTATCCAAAGAATAGCAATACGGAAGATTTTTATAAAAATATAAAAACCGAAAAAGTAAACAGTGTTTTAGAACATAATAAAAAGTTTAATGGAAAATATATGGAGAGTATTAAAAATGATAGTTGCAGCCGTGATAGTAATGATAGTAGTAGTAATAGTGGCAGTGAGTTTGATAAAAACGATAAAGATAGCGACGAAAATAATAGTGAAAGTAACCAATCAGATGAAAATGACGTATACAACTGTAGTAGTAGTGATAGCAACAAATATGGAAATATATTTTTACCCGAAAATGATGCAGATATCGAAAGTAAAAATTCCGAAGTATCAGAAAAGTTATGTTCTAAAAAGGATATAAAAATAAATTTGCTAAAAAAAAAAAATAATTTTCCTTGGAATAAAGATAATATAGTTAAGTTAAATAGTAAGAGCAAACTATTGAAAATAAAAAATATAACAATAAATACAAAATTAGCTAGATATGAAAGAGTATTAATACACACATGTATTAATAAATTAAATTGGAAAAAATGTATTGATAATACAAATAAAGGAATATTATATTGGATAGGATATAATATAAATGATTTTGATCATTATAATTATATGAAAAAGAAAAAAATAATAAATAGAATACCGTCTTTATATATGTATACTAAAAAGAAGGCGCTTACATTTTTGTTGTCTCATTTATCACTTATTTTTCCAAGTTTATATGATTTTTATCCTAATACATTTGTCTTACCTGAAAATAAAGAAATTATAAAATATATTTTGAATGGGAATAATAAAGATTATTACATTATGAAGCCAGATTGCGGAAGTATGGGGATAGGGGTTAAAATAATCAATAAATATAGTGATATTAATATCAATATTTTAAATGGATACAATTGTTATATAATACAAAGGTACATAGATAATCCATTATTGATGTATAAAAAGAAATTTGATTTTCGTATATATATTTTATTATTGCCAGGAAAAAATTATCCCAAAATATATATATCGAGAGTTGGATTCGCAAGGCTATGCACAGAAGAATATAAAAAAAAGAAACAATATATTTGTAATACATTTGTACACTTGACAAATTATAGTATAAATAAAGACAATGATAAATATGTAAGAAAAAAGAATATACATGATAAAAACAACAATAAGCAGCTTTTAAGTGATGTATTTATATACTTAAAAAATAATGGTTATGATATAGATGATATATGGAAACAAATAAAAAAAATAACATGTTTAACTTCGTTAGCAATATATTCATATATTAAGGAAAAAATAAAAAATAATTTTAATAATAATTTTTATTTCTATCAATTAATTGGGTTGGACATACTTTTAGACGCTAATGGAAAGGCGTGGTTGTTGGAAGTTAATTCGAATCCTTCTTTAAGGATAGATTATATAGACCCAGGGTATGCAAATTTTGAAATACAATTAGAAAGTATGTTTGATAGATATGTAAAGGAACCTGTAATAAGTGAGATGTTTTTAATAATATACAAAAAAATTTATCAAAAATATTTAAGAAAAAGAAGTAAAAAAGGAACTACAAGTGCTGTAAATACAGTTTCAACTATTACTGCCAATAATAGTAATAATAATAAAGTAGAGAAAAAGGGAAGACAGAACATTACATTCAACAATAATGGTAGCAACAATAAAAAACGGGGGGTAAAAGTGAATCCACAAAATAGCCTTCCTAATAATAGTATATTTAGTTTCCATGATAAAATAATAAAAGGGTTATATGAAAACAAAAAAAAGTATGATAATAAGATAATAAATAATTATTCTCATAAAGAAAAATTTAAATTTCTTTTAGCTCGTAGTAACAAAAAAAAAAATAATAATAATTCTGGAAATTTAAAAAGTGAAATAAACACAACCAAGCATTTTCCTATTCTTGGGAAAAGTTGCATAAAAAGTGAGTACTCGATTGTATCAAATAGTAATAGAGATAATTTGGACGGTGAAAATGCAAATAGTCAATTAGAAAATAAAAATTTAACTAATATTAATAACTTTATTAAAAAAAAAAATTGTGCAAAAAAAAAAAAAAAGTTATTTTTAAAAAAGGAAAACATGAGCAATATCGATACCTGTGTAGATGAAAACGACATTGATAGTTTTAGCTTGTCAAGCAATGTTAAAAATGATGTGAGTAAAAATGAAAATTTGATGAAAGAGGATAAGACAGAAATGGAAAATAGGGGAGAAAAAAGGGAAGTAGGTAAAAAAGAATATGGAGATAGTAAAATAATAAAGACTTATGAATTAAACAAAAATGAAAAAATGAAAAAAGAATGGGATAAGAATAAGGATGATAATGAATGTATCATTAATGATGAGAATTGTGATAGAGACAATATTTTAAGAAAACATATTGATTGTATAAAAACACGAATAAAAAATAAAAATAACAGTTATGGTGGAACAGAAGAATACAATAAAGATAATTATACTATCAATTTTTCGGATGATAATAAAGAGCAGAATGATAAAATAACAAATTCAGGTGGCACTAAATTGAGTCAACGTAATTTTAAGGAAAGTAGTAATAACAAGATGCCCATATCTCAAGAAATAAAAAGAGATGACAATAGTTGCGATAATCCGTATCATAATTATAGTAATAGCTGTTTTGGTATTAATGAAATTCATGGATGTGGAAATAATTCCGACGAAGTTGAAAATAATGAGATAGTAGAAAATAGCATAAATGGAGATATAAGAGGCAACTTATCAGATGACATGGTAAACAATTCAGGTGCTAGTTATACCAGTGGTGATCATGGGAAACTAGACTCTGGGAAAATGGTTCGAAAGGATGGATTAATTGAGTCGAACATTTTAAATAATGAAACATATGTACAAATTGATAATCAAGAAGATATACAGTTAGATAAATTTTTAAATAATGATATTGAAATGTGTAAATCTATTTATAGAAATATTAGTGATAGCATATATAAAAAGAAGATAGAGAATTTTATTATGATAAGAAGTAGTTTATATAAATATATGAATTGTTTAAATGTTCTTGGAATAAGGTATATTAATAATAATGAAATACGTAATATTGATGAGTTGTATAATAAGAATACACCATTAGATTTTAAAAAAACATATACAAAAGTTCGAAAAGATATTTTACATCCTTTGAAAAATAATATATTAGAAAAAAATATATACATAAATTTAAAAAAAGAAACAAGTAGTTATTATAAAGAAATGAAAATATATAATGATTGTTACATGCTATTTGACTTTATTTTAAAAAAATATGATAATAATGCAAAAAAATGTAATAAGAGAGTTGAATACTACATTGATAAAAACACCTTTCTATGTATGTGTGCAGATATGAAAATAAATAAAATAATTGAAAACATCGAAATACCTGCAAGTACTTTCAATAGTTTATTCGAAGGAAATAAAAGTTCTCACGAAAATGAAATGTACCAAATTGTTAGTAAAATTTTTAAAGGTAAAAATACAGATGTCGATAAATTAAAAAAAGAAAAAGAGCAAGATGGGGATTTTAATATTCAGAAAAATTGTTCAAATAATTCCTGTCTTACTAATGCAAACAATGATGAAAATGATAATTCATTAGATCATTATTATAAGCAAAATTCCAAAAAGGAAGAAACAAAAACAAGCCGATTTTCTTTATTACGTTCTAAGAGAGAGAGTTTGACAAAAAATAATAAATCGACAAAAAATTATGAAAAAATTGGGTGTAAGAAAAATAACACAAATAAGAAAATTAAAAACGGCAAAAGAAGTAGCAACCATAATAGTTTCATCAGTGATAATAATAATAATCATAGTAGTACTGTCAGCAACAATAATAATGATAATAATTATTATTCGTCTATATTTTGTCCATTTTCCTTAGTCTCAACTTCAACAAATTTGATAAATTTCAATATGATTGGGCATAACAGCATGAAGTATAAGAGTAAAAAAAAAAAAAAAATGAATATCTATGATTTGGAATACTTATACACGAGACAAGTGTTTTTTAGCAAATATATTAACAAAAATCAAGGTTTAACACTTATTGATTTTTTTTTATTAATGCAACAAATAGCTCTTTTAATATTTCCATATATTAGCCAAGATTACGCTTGTAATAGTATACAGTCTTATAACTGCATACTTTTTGATGAATTAAACAATGGAGAAAATAATATAAGTGGAAATGAAACTAGTGTTAAGGGCATCAATAACATCAAAAAAGATGGCAAGAATATTAAAAAGAAAGGAGAGAATGACCAAGATAATAACAATTATTTAAAAAAAGGAAATAAAGGTCATATTACAAATTTACCAAAAAATAGTACTAAAGATGGCCAGGAAAAGACCCAAATAATAAATGAGCACTTAAAAGATGAAAGCGATAAAATAAATTACAACTCAGCACATATGGACGACAAAAAAAAGCATAATTATACATGGCACAAAAATGTTTGTAGTAATATCTATAATTTGTATGGATATGTTCAAATTAATATCAACCCGGCTATAAAAAATATGTGTATGGAAACATTTTTAAATTTTGTTTTTACCAAATATTCAATATCATATCCTTAAAATTTATAAAAGCCTACTATTTATGTGTGTAATATTTACAAAATATTTTTTTCATTCTTAGCATTTAAAAGTGATGCTATATTTTGTAGTGCTATTTGCATTTATTTGTTTGTAAAATTGTTTTTGTTTATTCGTCTATTTGTATGTTTAGCTCTTTTGCCAGTTTATAAACAGTGTTAGCTTCATAGAAGCTTGTACAATATTTTTATAATGAATCTTTATATGAGATTCGGTATTTTGTTCGTCCTATGGGTCTATTTTATTTACGTTATTTTATTATAATTCAAATTTTTATTCTAATTTGTTTGTATTTATTCGTTTTATTAACTTGTTTTTGTGCAATATGCATATATATATTGTGACACTATCATTTTTAGTTTCATTATTAACTTTTTCCACCTTTTTTGTTATTTCGAAATTTTTATGCTTAGTTACCTATATTTTTTATAATTTTTTTTGTGGGATGTTTTAAAATAGAGAATTATTGTCTATTTTAAAATGTATATAAACTAGGATGCAGAGAGAATAATACATAATATACTTCTGTTGTCTTTACATAACTCATAATAGATGAAAATTTCAATCTAATTTTTTTATTCCTTTATGTAATTTGACACGAATTACACAATTGTAACAATAAAATTTATAGTAGCAGCAATTATGCGTTTTAACATGCAAATTAAAGATTTTCTTTTTGGCTTTTTATTTCTTTAACCGAACAAAGTTAGATTATATCACTAACCAATTTTATAAATATATTATAACAAAAAAGTATTAAAATTATTTGCAAGAATTGCATTAATAAATTAAAATGTAAAACATAATAACAAAGTAAAAAAATTATATAATAATATGTATGTGATTTTTCGAAGATTCTTAAATATTATACCTTGTAAAAAAATATATTAATATATACACACATAGTTATACTTATAAAGGTTTAAAATGGATATTTTAAGGCACGAAATTAAAAAATAAGATAGAGTATGATAGAAAACAGGAATCATTCGATTATATGGTTACATTGTTATAAAAAAATATTTGCTTGTAATAATAAAATTTATTATTAATGTATAATGGAAGGATTTTATTAATTGATTCTTATTTTTTATATTACTCTTATGTTTTTGATTATTTTTTTGTATTTTAATAAAAATCCAATTTACACAAAATATTAGTTCCAATTATGTAAAATGACACATAAATGAAAACTATGAACGAAATTTCCTTTGCTTGTTTTGAAATTTTGAAGACTACACGTATCGTTACATGAAACATAGTTACTCACATTTTTATTAGTGTTCAAAGCATATATATTTTTGAATAAATATGCATTATATATATGCGTGTATATATAATCCATGTAATACCACATGAGCGATATATTTAACTGTGCTTAAATACAACTGCTATTTTTTATGTAATCAAAAAAGGCTTTTACTCAAAAATAAAGAATGAGTTTACACAATATGCAACCATAAAAACGAAAAAAATATGGATGCAAGTTTTATATACAGTTATATATTATAATTTTTTGGGTGTGATTAAACCAAATAAATATATATATTACACCAAGTGTGTACTATAATAATTTTATAAGAGCATATTATGATAATCGATACAAAAATAAAACTTAAAATAAATAAGCATATTCATGATTGTATATTCTAAAAAATTTTAATGATATTTTATGTTACAAAGTATGTATAGAGATATTTACAACTGCAACTATATGTAATTGATCGATGAATATAGCCGAAATATCATTTTATTTAAATTGATGGTGGAAAAAAAGAAGTAGCATTTATAAATATATTACAGATTGTAGCGATAATAAAAATAAATGTATTGTGTAGTGTTGATATGAGAAATAAATTGGGGTAGTTGGATATTATATAAATTAGATCATAGAAAAAAGGTTTTGTGAATAAAACTGCATTACACAAAACAGTTGATTTAATTGAAATAAATTATAAAGGAATTAATAGTATATATAATAATACTAAAGAAATGGAATGTAAAGATATAAATAATATAAATGTAAACGAATGTTTGAAGGATACAACAATAAATAAGGATGGGAAAAATATAAACACCACTTCAGATTTAAATGATAAAGGAAATGCAATAAAATTAAATAAAGAAAATTCTTCTAAGGATAGCGATATATGTGAAAGGGAAACTAATGATGCAATATATAGCGAACAAGAAGAATATGATATGAGAGAATCGACTACTGAAGAAAATGAATATAAAAGACAAAATAGGAAAAGAAATCTGAATTTCGAAAATGGTAAAGATAATAAATGTGATAATGATTCATATGAAAAATATCCTGGAACAAAATTGAAGACGAAAAAAACATGCTCTACTTTTATGAATAATAATAATGCAAGAAAACCACTTGATGCGGAAAATGAAAAAGGTATATGCGATACATATGGTGGTGACAATTTTAATGAGAAAGATGAAGAGAATAATGATAACAAAGGAAAAGACATAAAAGAAAAAAATACTACGAATACAAAGAAAAAATACGTAAGGCTTTTAAAAAATTTGGAAAATGATGTATCATACAAAATAATAGATAGTGAAAACAAAAAAAGAACTAATAGATGGGGAGAAGAATTAACTTTACAACAAAAAATAAATTTATTTATTAAAAATAAAATAGCTACAAAAACAGAATATAAATATGGGAAAAAACCAAATACATTATCTATATGTAATCAGTTTAATTTACATAATCATTTAACTATGTTAAACGACTTTAATAGATTGCATTATTACAGAGCTGCAATGAGATGGACTGGATATAATGGGACAAATGAGCTTAATGGAAATATTCTTGAGAATGAAAAAAAAAATAATGATTTAGCTTCATGTAATTCCCATAATTTAAATAAAAAAGACATAATAACCCCGATGAATAATATAAATAATTTAAATATCAAAGGGGAAGAATATTTGGATAAATATGAAAATAATGATAATGAAACAAAGAACCCTTATATTTTTTTCGAAAATAATAAAAATTGCTATGTTTATAATAAAAATATTATTGAAATTGGTACAGGGCCTTTATCTTTATTATCTATTAATGCCATTTTAAATGGAGCTAAGCATGTAGATGCTTTAGAAGTGAATAAAGATGCCTCTGAAATTGCCAAAAAATTAATAGAAGGTTATAATTTAGAAGATTATATAAGAGTTATAAATTGTTATTCTAAGGATTATACATATAGAGAAGAATCTATTAATAAAAGGATAAAAAAAAAAAAGTTTTTTCAAAACCTCTTTAAAAATAATTTAGATGAGCATAGCTGTAAAAATTTTAATTATGATTTAATAATAAGTGAAGTTATAGGAGATTTTGCTTCTCAAGAAGGAGTTGCGGATATATATTTGGATTTACATAAAAAAATATTTTCCTATAGAAAGTATCAAGAGTATTTGATCGAATGGGAAAAGCGAAATGATAATAACAGAGATGATGCATATAGTGACAATAATAGTGTGTCTATAAATGATGGATTCTGCAAAAGTGAAAAAAGAGATAATAAATATAATGCAGAAGAGGACGAAAATTTGACTTCTATAAAAAGGAATTTGATAAAAGACGAAAAAAAAATAAGTTATAAAGATTTTGCAGATGATGATAATTTATATAAATCCGAAGAATTCTATAATATGAATATCAAAAGTATTCCATATAGTGTTACAACTTATTATTGTCCTGTAAAATTTCCTTATTATGACAATATAATATATAAGAGTGTAGAACACCCAGAAAGAACAATTATTAGTCCCCAAAATAAATTATTACAATCAATTCTGTTAGAATGGTTTAATTTAACCTTGAATGATAAAGATAATGATGATAGCTTTGGAAAATTAGAATATATACATTTAGAAGAAAATTTAATTAACCAAATGATACAAAGAAGAAGTAAAATATTTGAGGTAGATAAAAATGAGCCATTTTGTGGATTTTTAATTACAATAGATGTGGAAATTAGAAAAGGGGAGCATTTTGGTACAAAATATGGTACGTGTGATAGTTGGTATACAAATATAGTTTTATTAAGTGATGAAATAAATCTTAAAAAAAAAGATTTAATAATTAGTAAAACATATACCAATTTATTAAACTATAACGAGCATTTTATTGGCAAAAAAACAATTCTAGTTTCAAGACCATCTTATACCTTTTATGGATATATTTTACGTTCAATTGAAAATGAAGATTCTGACGATTCATCAGATTGTAATAATTCGAGTTATGATAAAAATTCAAAAAATAAAAAGAATAATAAAAATAATGTGAATAATAATATATACTTGGATGATGAAACAATTTTATTACTGGATAATATTGATTTTCACAAAAACAAGTTTTCATTAAATGTGACAAGTAAAATTGATAAAACAAAAAATGGTGTGGTAAAAGAAAATAGTAATTCATTTGGTGATGAGAACAACAATTTTTCCGATAAAAATAAAGGGATATCGCTCAAAAATGAAGAAATTCAAAATCGAGTGAATTGTTCTAATGGCAATAGTCGAAATAAAGATTTTTGCAACACATTAGATAACTCTTGCACCGAAAGAGACAAATCAAACAACCCTAATGAATCTTGTACAAGTGTACAGGATGAAAATGAAACGGATCAAAATAATATGGACAAAGATAAGGGAAATGTCATGAAAAAAAATTCAAAAAGCTATATAAAAAGAAAAAAGAAGAAAGATACAAAAAAAGATGAAAATAAGCATAAAAAAAATTTCGAAAAAAGCCGAGACGAATATGAAAAAGATATATCTGATATTACTAACAATTATGACTTAAATGTTAATTTTTATTCTAAAAATTTAAAAGACAAAGTTATAGTATATAAAAATGCTAAATATAAACTCTTGTCTTTTTATAAACCGGTAATTATTGATTATGATGAGCAAGCAACTGTGATTTATAAAAAAGACGATATATATAATGGGAAAGAAAACGATGTAGATAAGTTTGTGAATAATATATATGAGTAAATTCGCCATTTAACGAAAATTATGTTATTTTATTATTTTTGAAAAAAAATAAAATTCACCGTTTTATTTATATATGCTTGGGCGTATAATGATTTGTTATTCGATTTATGTATTATATTGCTATTATGTATCTTTTTTACATTTTGATAAAAAGACATATCGCAGCACTATAAAAATAAGATTATCAAATTCATTTTATTTGAAATGTTATATAATATTTTTACCATGTCACCATATATATTTCTTAATCTATATTTAATATTTGCATTCATTTTGAATATTATACACATTATTATATTTTTTTTGATGTCAATAGTAGTCTATTGTTTTTTATGCGAACATTTTTTTGACTTTAAATGTCCATAATGTTATACAGACTTTTGAATATATACATTTTGTCACAAAAAAAAATGAAAGGCGAAAGAAAAAACGAAGGACGAAAAAATATATAATATGAGCATTAATTCTATAAATATAAAATGAAACTTCTAAAGCATAGTAATATATATATGCTTTATTAAAACTATAAAATATCCATATTAATATATTTTAAATACATTATATGTGCCCGCTTTTTGGCTTTCTTTCCTCGTAATTGATTAATTATGTTTTGGTCTTCGCATATATATAGCTGTATCTCCTATCTTTTTAATGATAAAAGAACAGTAAACATAATAAAAACCATATATGTTACAGTATGGTTGTGAAAGTTAATACAGGATTCAGCTTGGGGTGTTGCGGGGTCGGTACCTCCCATTGAAGTTCTCCACATTTTGGGGGCATCACATCTATGAAAAAAAAAATATACACACACATATATAAGCATATTTAGTTTGGTGTAATAAAACGAAATTTCTGCAGTGTAAACAGCATTTAGTATATAATTAAAAAACTAGCTAGAAAGTAATACACACTTATATGCACTCATAACACTAAGTATGGTAAAGTATTCTATGCGCGGGTTTATTTGTATAGTATATATGTAAATAGTTAATGTATTTTCCTTATATTTCTTAGTTGTTAATAAGAAACATACCTTGCTATGTGAAAGTTTGGTAACATATTTTTTTTAAATGCATTGAAGCATTTGGAGAAAAGATGGCTTCTTTGTTCCCTTTCCATTACGCGATTCGATTTAAAAATAAAAAAATAAAAGTGTAATACTTTATTTACTACTACTTAAATTACTGTTAATGTTACGACGAATATAATTTTTCTATTTGCATATTTTATATTTTAAAGGGTAATTCATCCTAAAAAATATTCATTCAAATTATAAATTTACATATACACAATTTGCATATTTTTCACCAAATTATATTAATAATCACACTGGAGAAATATGTACTATGCATAGTTAGTGATTGTCAATAAATTTTAATTAAGCTTTATTATAAAGAAAATAAGTATTAAAAAAAACGGAAAAATTTATGTGACATATATGAATTTTATTTTATATATTTTTTTTAATTAACCTTTAAGATTGTTGATGTATTTTACATAAATGCATATAACTGCCTATAATTTTTGTACGTACCCCGAAGTTATAAATTTTCAACGAATTTAATTATTAAATAAAACAGGTTGAAATTAGTAAGAAATATGTTTTTTCATAATTCCTTATTTACTGGAAATGATAATTGAAATTTTAATTGTTGATTATAATAAATTATTAAAGCTTATTTATCGGAATGGTATGTAAAAATATAATTTATCATGTATTACACAGGACACAAACTTATAACGATAAATGTTAAAACGTGTAAAAAATGAAAAATATCATATGATTACATACAACACACTATTTTTTTTTACGTAAAAAAAATTAGTGTAAATAATGTGGTATATATGTGGAATATTTTCACAAATATGCATACATATACAACATTTTAAATTTGCGAATGTAAGTATTAATGAACAAGATTTTTCAAATAGAAATATGCCCCTTTTCCAACTTTATGATTAATCTTATTTTCATTTAGTGGAAAATCAGGGGAAAAGTAGTTATAACTTTTATAAACCTTTTGAACAGTTATATTGTATAAAATGTGTATTTTGTTTAACTTATTTATATTTTCGACGTTGTATGTATCTTCAAAATATTGCTTATGTGCTAATAAATAATTTTCTACTAACGTTAGCCCACTTAAAGCATAGCATGTGTGATAATAATCAACTTTTTCCTTTGGTTTATCTTTCATTCCCCCCTTATTACTTTGAGAGCAGAGGAGGAGATATAACTTTAGATAATTCATATTGAATAATATGTTTGTGTTTTCCTTCAAATTATTAATTTCAAAAGCTTTAAATTCGTCTGATTTGGGATAATTACCATTATCAATAGTCTTGGCATTTTTATTAATCGATTTTTGTTTGGTTTCACTTTGCTTGAATAATTTTTTTAGTGTATATATCTCATTTATTATAAAGAAGATAGACCCTATCCAAAATGAATAGCATGCATCAACTAGCTTATTTGTTCTTCCTGTAAATGCACCTTCTAAATTCCCTTGTCTATTAATTACCCATAACATTAATTTATTTAAATTTACTTTTTTAATTTTTCCTAATATGCATAAAGTAGCTAAAGCACAATATGTATATCCACCATGACTTTCTTGAAATTTTTCACTTGTAAATCCTCCTTCATAGTTTTGGCATGATAAAATATATTTTGCAACATTTTTTTTAATACTTTTAGTTAATATATGGCACATAGAACATACTGCTATAGCGCAGTATGTTCCCCTCATATCTATTTCTCCATCTTTGTGTAATCTGAAAGATCCATCTTTGCATTTCAACTGAAGAATATAAGAATGTAATTTTTTTTTATCAATAAAACCTAAAAAATCGTTTTCATTATCATTCAAATATATAAACACACATATTGCGGCATAAGTAGTTGTTATATGTGTATACTGATTTAGCCCTCCGCCAAAGCCATCATTTTTATTTTTAATTTTATTTAAATAATAAAAAACATTTTTTTTTATAGTACTAAATGTGTCTTTACATAGCTTTTGCTCGATTTCAAAATCGTTATATAAAATATAAATAGTATGTATGCACCAATAAAAAATCCACGGTTTGGATGCTTCCAAAAAACTTAAGCTTAAGTTTTTTAAAAAATATATATCAGTACAAATTTTGAAATGCCTTTCTTTTTCTAATTGTAAATTTAATATAAAAATAAATTTATTGAGTAAAACAGAAGATTTATTTAATTGAAATTCGTAATTTTCAATTGTGAATGAATTTTCGTTTATCTTAATGTTTTTTAATTTTAAAATGTCACTATTTTTAACATCTATATGGTTTTCAGATTTGTTTAGCATATCATTTATCAATACTTCTGCGTTTATTTTTTCATTTTCACATATTAGAAGGGGCATACAATTAAGAAAATTTTTATCACATAAATCTTTTGTATGGTTAGTAGCGATAGAGGGTTTTCGATCACTCATTTCAGTGGTAATGCCTATTGATTTCTCTTCTAAATTTTTAGTATGAAATAATAGTTTATTTTGAGGTTGACTCTCAAGAGTATGGGAATTTTCGTCCATTTTTATTGTTTGTGCATTACAAATATCAGAATTTTGAGGATTTATATCATTATCTTTCTTTTCATTGGCATTATTAAACTTTAAATGATTATCGATGGAAGGAAATTTGCTCCCATCCTTTTTCAAATGTCCATTATTCTCACATTTACAATGTTGAATGTAGGAGTATATCTTATCAAATGTATAATAACCCTTTGAAAAAAAAGATCTTATATCTTCAATATTTTTAACGTGATCAAAAATAAAGAATAATATTATGTCTGATATTTCAATTTTATTATTGTTTAAAAGCATATCAATAACTGTTGTAGAAAAGGATTTGTAATATATACTCAGAATTTCTTTTTGAGTTTTTTTTGTATCCTTTATAGATTTAGTGTTTCTATCACAATTTAAGTGATAATTGAAAAGTACATCAGATAGATCATCATTATTTTCTGAGAAAACGGATTTAATATGTTGATTTTGTTCATTTTCTCCACTCGAATTTTTAAGATTAAGTGTTTCAATTATGCTTAAATTTGGATCCCATTTTATGTCAGTATTTATATTATTATTAATCGTATTTTCTTTACTAATTATATTTATATGATTTTTTGTGTCTTCAAAATTATCGAGTTCATGTTCCGTGTCATTTTCATTATGATAAACTTCTTTTTGATTTATATTGTTTGTATTAAAGTTGAAGAAGTCTGATAGCTCTTTTTCTTTCTCTTCAGAATATAAAAAAACATCACTCGATGCTTCGGATGAACTTGAGGATATATTTATGTCAATATTATTATTCAGATCATGTGTATAATAGTCACTGTTTACATCAAATATATAATTAAATAATAGTTTCAAAATATTATCTATATAATTATAAAATTTATCATCTTCAAAATCTGGAGAATAATTATCTTTGTTCTTTTCACATATAATTAATTCATATAACAACTTTATGAGGTATATTTTTTTATTATATCTTAGACTGTATGTGTCATTCTGATTTTCCATTTTTAATTTTTTTTTGGATGGTAATATTTTATTTGTACTAAATTGTTCTCATTTAAAATACTCTTAAAATATTTTTAATATTAAATACTTACTAAAGAAGAATATAGAAAGTTTGATGGCGAAGTATGTAGTGTAAATTGCGCATATTCTTTATGAGTATTTTATTATATTGATATATAAGTATACTTTAAGAAGGTTTGGATGTTTTTTTCTTTGTAAGGTGTTAATATTTTTATGTTTAAATTGTTTACGAAAGTTTTAATTGTGAACATATTAATAATCTATGGAAAAAATTATGTATAGGTATATCCAAATGTAGCATTTACAATTATTTGGAGTACGAATTATAGATAAATTTTGTAAAAAAAATATTAAAAGTTGTAAAAAAAAAGTGGAAGCAAATATGGAAAATATAAAATGAATTTTTAAGAATTTAAACAAAAAAATAATTTACAAAATATGATATTATTTGTAAATAAGTATATTTTCACGAAAAAAATTATTTAAAAATTAAGAATACAATATAACATAGATATAGAATATGGAATTAAAAAAATGCATATAGTGTAAACAAAAAAAAATTGATTTATAATTTTTTACAAGGGAATTGAAACACAAAAACAGAAATACGCATAATTTTAAAACGTCGTTTATATTAAAATATAAATAAATGAGGTAAATGCTTCTCTTAAAAAATTGTTTAAAGAAAATTTGTTAGTACAAAAAAGGTTCCTTTTGAAATGAATTTGGAAACTTTGGCATTTTCATTAACCTATATAAATAATGGACATGAATGTGTATATATACATATATATTTATATAGGTGTGCATTACATAGTATCAAATTTGAATTGATGTTTTTAGTTTTTGAATTTACATTAAGGTAATATTTTATAATATCGTTATTATTTGTGCATAATATCGCATTATTTTGCATAGCTAGTCCAATAAGAATATCAACATCTAAAGATAAAATAAAGTTATAATGAAAGGGTGGTTATGTAACTTTATGCATAACAAATAGGGGGTCACTTTCTTTTAAAGAAATATTAAATGTGGAAATGTGTAATATTTATATTTTTTTCTAGGTTCAATATATATGTAATTACCTTTTTCATCCATTGTTAGCATCATTAAATTAACCTTTTTATCACCAACTTTTAGCAACCCGTCCTTTTTTAATTCCTAAATATAATACAAAAAAGGTAAAAAATGTGGAAATTTCATAATACAAAGTGGGATCCTTTTAAAAATTTTACACCTATATGGAATTCTATATAAATTTTCAAATGTGCATAAGTATAGAGATTTTTAATTATTTTAATGTCGATATTACATTGAAAATGTATAATTGAAATTCTACTTCTTCAGTAATGTTATCTTCACAAAACGGTATGTCATAGTACCACCAGTGGGGAATATATATCTGAAGCAGGAAAACAAATTAAAATTTTGAGATTTATAGCATGCATTATACTAAATATGGATATTCAATAATTGCAAAATTAGTGGAATATTTTTATCAATGTGGGTTTGTGCATGTAGATACACTTATTTTAAGCGTATCTAGCAAAATGGTTTAAGTAGTATTATATATAAACATGCTTATTTGTTAGGCATTTATACGCATGCATAGTGTGATATTTCACATTATTTTATTATATTTATTAATTATTTTTTTAATTACTATTGGTCTTATTTTCTTCTGCAATAAGGACGTAACGGCATATATTAGCTTGAAAATAGATAATTCTGTTTTATATTGAATTAGATAAGAATATTGATCATTTCGCAAAGTATCGAAATTAAAATTTTTATCATCTATGTATCCATCCATTCCTGAACAAATATTTAGCGCATCTAAAACAACATATTCTTTTAATGAGTTATAATCATTTAGATAAGTCCTCCAATTAATGACTGTATGATATTTACTTTTGTCTATTATGAATTTTTTTTTAATATTACTTTTTTTTTGTGTTTGATTTTGTATATAATTAGAGTTATTTTTAGATTTGTTTTTATTTTTGATTTGAATATATTCTGGTTCTTGTAAATTATTATATGTTTTATTGAATGAAAATGTTTGGTTATCAGAATTATTATGTCTATTTGAATTTTTATAAAAATACATAATTTCAAGAGAATATCTTAAAAGGATAATATCATATCCTTTTTCCACACCCAATTCATTAATATGGGATTGTTGATTAGCTTGATTTGTAAATTGGTTTACTGAAGAATTTGAGCCGTTCGTAATATGAAACATATCATTTTCATTGTTGGGATGAATTAAAAATAGAATTGAAAAATAACGTGAATCAAAAATATCGTTAATATACATCATACTTTTAATATTGTGTTTTTTTATAAAATTAATAATATTTTTTTCTCTTTGATCTAATTTATTATCCATAATGAATTCATTTTTATTTACTGTTATTTTTTCTATATATTTAAACAAGCTATTGTTAAAATTTAATTTGAATTCGTTTCCATTGGTATTGTTTACATTATTTGAGGATGATTGATTTGTTAGTAGTACATTACGTTTATTATACTTGTGTATATTGTTAATTATAGTATTACTATTGAGTAAATAATAAGAGTAATTCAAAATATAATTTTGAAAATAATCTAACATTAGCTTAATATTTTCAAAATAATAAAACCATGTATAATGATGCATACTATTTTTAATATTTTCATTAACTGTTAACTTTTCAAAGATAAAATATTCGTTTTTATTTTCTTCTTCAATAGAGCATACTTTAGGGGCATTATTATGATTTGTTCCATGATGTCCTTTATTTGAATTTTTATCTTTTCTATGTTCTCCTGAATTGTTTGTTGAATTTTGATTTTCCTTTTTTCCCGCTTTGTCTATTCCATTATGATTGTTTCCTCTAATTGTGCTTCCTTTATCAAACTTTTGTTGTACAACTTTACCAATGGTTTTTCTCTTTGCCATTTCGAAATATATATGATTAAGGATGATTTATTATTACTGTTGTTGTGTTGGTGTTTGTTTTAATTTATATTTTATATATTGTTTCCAATTATTATAAGATTGAAAATACATTATTGGCCCGCACACACATATATGTATTTTTATTTAGTGTTTATATTTTTTGTATAATTCTCTGTGAAATACTCCTTATTAACATATTGAAGAGTCGAAGATAAAGGCATCTTTACATTGAAAAAAATTTGCGCGATAATATTTATATTATAAAATATAGCAGTGTTGTAATAATTTTTAATAAGATTAAAAAAAATAGTAACAAATTTAATTGGCACCATGAGAGAGAACTATATACACAATTCGTTCGCATGAAACGAAAGTATATATATTCACACAGATGGTTGTAAATATGAAAAGGATAGAGAAAGAAAGGTCTTATAAGTTCAAATTATAACGTATTTCTAATTACGAACATTAATTTGTGGGTACTATAAAACTTTAATACAAGTCGTTATATATATTGCATATGTTTGGAGGGGGAATTTTACATTTATAAAATATTAATTTTTTCCGTATTTTCATTTTTGTGTAATTCTCTTTACAAAACATATAATTATTATATATATATTTGTATTGTGGCGAAAATATTAACTTGTTTTGGTACAGTATATTGAGTCTTTCTTTGTTTAAAATGGATATATTACAATTATATAAAATTAAAAAAAAACTTTTTTAATAGTATATATTTATATGCCAATTGTATTTTTTTGTTTTTTCTTTTATTATACAAATATAAAAATAAATATGTATATTATCTCTAATGTTGGCTGTTGAAAAAAGTACAGCAACATAGTCAAAGGTTTTCATTATTAACTTAATGTAAAATATACTGTGAAATTTTAATGCAAAAAATAATTTTAATTAAAATAAAACTGTAATACGAGTGTTATGCGATTAAGCAACGTTATTTTCCTCTTAATCTGATCGATATTATTTCATAAATGAAGCGGAATATTATACAGTAGTCAAAATAAAAAATAAAATGTGCATGAAGAATTTTCAACAAATTGTTATTGTTATTCTTTTTTCGAAAAAAATTATAAAATTAGCATGTATCTTTTTTATTTTTTATTGCTTTTATAACCTTCATATATTTTCAAACTAGCAAAAATATTAAAAGTGTTATGTTTTGAATTCATTATAGGGAAGTGCTTATGTATGACAATTTTTTCTTTGTTAAAATGCGATTAACATAAATAAGGAACAAGTAAAGGGAAAGCAAATATATAACAGAAATAAAATCAAAGTTCGAATTAAAAATATAAGTAAACACAATAAGAAAAGGCAAAAGAAATAAAATATATAACAAGAAAACGATAGAACAGTAAGGGAAATATGTATATTTAAGATTAAACTGAAGGACGAAATATTAACACATTTAACGAAACGTGAAAATACAGAAAATGTTGAACAGGGTCCAAAAACTTTTTTTTAGTACTGCAAAAAATAGCAATTTGTATTTAACTATATCTTCGTCAAGCGAATCTATATTTAGAAACCAAGTCATCAAGAGGGCTTCAGTCCCCGGTTAGTTAATAAACATGTGAAAAGTTATAAATGAAAGTCTTATTAAAAAATGAGAATAGCCAAAAAATAATTTGCAAAAAAAATATTTCTCACTTTTTTCCATTTTTTAGGAATTGAAGGATATTTCACTATAACAAATAACCACAGTCCTTTAGTTACGTTATTAAGAAATGGAGTAATTACTGTCGAGTTTGATGAAAAGGAAAAAAAACAATTTTTTATTTCTGATGGAATATTTATATATAAAAAAAGTAATGACAATAGCAACAATAATAATGCTGAAATTGTAGGTATCGAAATTGTTCCATTAGAATACCTAGACAAAAACAAAACCGTTAAGGTCTTACAACAAATGTGCGCAATAAATGACACAACTGATGATAAATGGAGAAAAATCAAAACTATGATGGGGTTAGGCATCTATATATATATGTGTGTGTGTGCGTTATGCCTGTTATAAATTAAGTTTAAATTATTATTTTTATGTGTATATGAGCCAATAATTGTAAAACCATAATTAATATATATATTTTTTTTTTTAATTTTTTTATAGGAAGGAGTTATGCTCCTCAATTATTCGAAACGCACCATGAAATAAATCCCAACAATGCAAAAAAAAAATATATATAACAATCAAAAATGTTTGCATGAGCATTTTGTATATATACTTTTAAAAAAATTATGCTAAAATAATTGTGTGTTATTTATTTTGTAGAGCCAAGACCTTTAAATGAAAAATGAAATCACACATTTTATGCATGTACATATATTTATTATAATGATAATATATTTACTTGCCCATATTTTTGCATCATGTTCTCATTATAACATGAAAAGAACAGCATGCATAAAATTCCATGTTTTTTTTAATCTTGTTTATGTTACCATTTATTTATTATTATATTATTTTTAACATATTAATAAATGCAAGTTATTTTTATAAAAATGTAAAACATTTGAATTAAGAACCATATAAAAAAAAATAGAACAAGTTAAAAAAAATATATAATATTATTATGCATGCATTATTATAAGAAAGGATCTATATGAGTAGTTTCCTTTAGTTTTGATACACAAAAAAAGACATCATAAATAAAATATTTATAGTAATTATTTTTTATAGAAATAACTTAATATTTAAATGGTGTACGTATATTTTATTATTATTTATTTTTTTTAATTATTTTTAAAGATGAATCGCTATATATTTTAAATGATTAAAATATTTTATATACATAATTTGTTATTATTAGCTTCATGTTGTATTTTAAAAAATATTTTTACAGTTTATAGCATATACAAAATTTAATATTTACTTATGTTTTGTGTCTTTTTTCTTTTAAGGCATTATTTAAATATGTGTTGCTAATATAAGAATATTTCTATATTCAGAATATGCTGAAATTTTTTTAATTTTTGCTTTATTACAGATGTATATAGATGTATTTAGTCGTACACATATGTAGCCACATGCATGATAGCAGTCATTTATTGTACAGTTTAATATATTGTAATACTACTCCCCCTTTTGTTTTCGAATTTTAAATAACTATATTTGAAAGTGTTTTTTGAAGGGTGTTTAGTGAAATGCATTATTAAAATGAATTGTTTTTGTATTATTTAGGGTATACCGATGCTTTAAATTTAATTTTTTTTGCAAGTTTGGTTCATTTATTCTGCATCATTGTATATTATATGCATATTTTTTAATTGATAAATACAAAGGATCAATTGAATTTATTTGTAGGTATATACTATATACATATATAAATATTTTTAATTATTATAATAATGTAAAGTATGAAGTCATATTATAACATTTTTGTATTTTGTATTTTTATATCCTTATGGATTCCTTCTATGCGGGCCATAGATAACCCACAAGAAGATTTTATGGACAGGTTTAATATCCTAAATAACCATGTAAACATAAAATGGACGAACTCTGGATCACTAGGAAAAGGAAATTTTAAATTTGAAATTTGTAAGATAGAAAAGAAATTCACATCAAAAAAATTCATTTCATTTGTATGTAAATTATCTAAATCTGTTTTTTTTTCTACACTTGAATTATCCTTTAATATTATTTTCACCCATTTACGTTATATTAGATGATGAAGACAATATAAATTCTAAATTAAATACTTTAGAAAACGCACAGATGTGTCCAAATAATGAAAAAGGAACCATATATAGAGGAAGTTGCCCAAATTACGGAAAAACGTTTTCGATGAATTTGGATCAAAATGAATATAATGAAGATTTCTTAAATGAAATTCATTTGGGTTTATTAAATAAGAAATTGTCGGTTGATTTGGAAATCCCAATTAATATGAGTGGGCTAGCTATGTACCAAGGTTTGTTTGCAAGTTGCCCTTATGATAAAAATCATGCTGATGATATAAAAAATGAAAAAGAGTATGATATGTGTTTTAATAAATTTTATAACAAACAACAGAATATATCTACAAGAATTAAAAAATACCCGTTAATAAGTAGCTATACATATTTTGGATCACATGGATTAGGGGGTCGATTAGGTTCTAATACTGAATATCCTTTACATATTTATAATCCAATTGAGAATTATAGAACAAAAAAAATGAGGTATCCTAAATTAGTCGAAACTTTGGACGATTGCTCGATATATTCTCACTGTATCGGGCCATGTTTTAATAAAGACTTTGATAACAAATGCTTTCGTGATTTACCTGTGGTTTTTAATCACAAAACAAAGGAGTGTATAATAATGGGAACTCATGAAGAAAAAAAAACAAAAAATTGCAACTCGGACAATTCTAGAAATAACAATAGATGTTTTTCATCTATAAAAAAAGAAAAGGGAAAGGATTGGACATATGCATCTTCTTTTTTGCGTCCAGATTATGAAGCAAAATGCCCACCAAGATACCCACTAAATAATAGTGAATTTGGTTACTTTAATTATAATACCGGAGAATGTGTGTCACCTACAAAATCACACAATAATAGTTTGGTTAGATTTAATGAATGTATTGAGAAATTGTTTAATTTTAATTATGCGAATGAGGACCCAGACCAAAAAGTGAGCAATTATTTATGGGGAGTTTGGACATTAGAAAATAAACAAAATAAACTAAATTCAATGAATGATTTGGGAGTTTGCACGTTATTAAAAGAAAGACCAACATGTGTTTCAAAAAAACAAAATCATTACTCCTTTACTAATTTAACAGCAAATTATTTTGATAGGAATCAAAATATTGAATATCCAAATATCGAAAATGCCAAAATAGGGAAAAATCAAAATTATGAATTGAGTGGGAATATAAAATATAATGATAAAGAGCTTAAAATTTTCGATATAAGCAAGGGAAAGGAAATAAATGGGAATGATATTAGTGAAATAAAAGAAAATAGTAAACTCCAAACTAATAAACGCAACGAAGCGAAAAAGACAAAATATGGATTATATAATTATCCGATTACCCCAATATCATATCTTCAAATACATCATAAAAGCGAATTAAAAAAAAATTATAATATGCATTTTGAAAAAGCGTTCACGCCTTTTCATAATACGAATGGTTCAATCCGTTATGAAGGGAATAATAGATTTAGCACTGACACAAATAACAAAAGAGGAGATGCATATAGAACTCAGTATATAGATTTAAATAGTAATAATAATTACAAAAAACCAGAAAATAAACCTAACCCTCAAGCTGAATATATGCAAAGGTTTGATATTGAAAAAAATCATATATATATTGATTGGAAGGAAGATGGTAAATATGGAAACGATAAATTAAAATATGATATAATATCACATAAAACTGCGGATACTATTCAATCATTATTAATTACCGACAAAGATGATATATGTCCTAATCATTATTCTCCTGGAAGGGCACAAGGAAGTTGTCCTAATTATGGTAAATCTCTTATTGTTAAATCGCATGAAATTAGTGATGAAGAGGCATATTTGAATTTAAATTTTTTAAATGAAATACATACTGGATACCTTAACAAATATATGAAATGTAATGTTGAACTTCCATATAATAAAAGTGGATTAGCTATGCATAATGGTGATTTAACTATGTGCCCCAGCTCTATGAATGAAGAAAATTTGTATAAAACAAAGAGTGATTATAATTATGGTATGTGCAAAAGTACTGTACTTAAAGAAAGGGTATATATGAAAAGGTTTGATCGTAGAACTAAAAAATGGTTATATTTTGGTCTTTCTGGTTTAGGAGGGCGATTGGGATCTAATCTTTCAAAAAAAAATTCGTTTAAATCATATCAAAATAACATAACATTGCCAATGTATAATCCGTCATTAATAAATAATTTACTTGATTGCTCATTATATAGTTATTGTTTAGGCCCATGCCTGGAAAATGCATATAATAATAAATGTTTCCGTAATTTGCCAGCATATTTTAATCATGAAACAAATGAATGTATAATATTAGGAACCCATGAGCAAGAAAGAGTTGATGATTGTAGAATGAATAAAAATGATACAAATAAGCCTAATTGCCAGGAAGTTAGAAAAACTCCATTATTAAAAGATTGGACATATGTCACATCATTTATTAGGCCAGACTATGAAGAGAAATGCCCACCAAGATATCCTCTCAAATTTAAAAGTTTTGGGAAATATGATGAAGCAACAGGAAAGTGCAAAAGTCTTATAAATAAAGATTATATCATTAATATCCAATGGTTTGCTCCTTGTTTAGAATATATGTTCATAATTTCTCCTAATATTTCACCTGAAAGCGAAAAAAGAAGGCATTGGGGTGTTTGGGTTGCAGACGAACCTGTTAATTCGAATAATTTGCATAATGCTAAAGGAAAATGTTATTATATAACTGAAAAACCTGATTGTGTTATTGATAAAGTAAATCATTTCTCATTTACTTCCCTCACAACAAATGGTATTGATTTTAATCAAAATATTAATCTCGAAAAACTTGATGAATTAGTGATAAATAATGACCAAGTATCTTCACATAATAGATCAAAATATAATAAGCCTATTGAAAATTCTGAATCTACTATTGTAAGAAGTCATAAGAATTTTCCTGAGAATGCTAGTAACTTAAAAACTAACGGTCATACCCAAAATAGAATGAGGGGAGAATTTGCAAAGGAAAGTGATTCTACAAGAAGTACCGATGAATCAAGAATGTCTGAACTGATAAAGAAACGTGAAGAAGATGCAAAGAATGATGAAATAATAAGGAAATTTGAAGAAGCACGAATAGCTGCGATGATAAAGAAGCGTGAAAGGGCTCCAAAGAATGATCAGATAATAAAGAAAATTGAAGAAGCTAGAAAGAATTCTGAGGCTAGTAAAGCTGAAGAAGAACGAAAAAGAGTTGAGGAAGCTAAGAAAGCAGAAGAGGAAAGAAAAAGAGTTGAGGAAGCTAAGAAAGCAGAAGAGGAAAGAAAAAGGGTTGAAGCTACAAAGAAAGCAGAAGAGAAAAAAAAAAAAGCAGAAGAGAGGAAAAAAAAAATAGAAGAGAGAAAAAAAAAAGCTGAAGAGAGGAAAAAAAAAGCTGAAGCTGCAAAGAACGATGAGATAATAAAGAAAATTGAAGAAGCTAGAAAGAAGGCAGAAGAGGAAAGAAAAAGAGATGAAGAAGCTAAGAAAGCAGAAGAGGAAAAGAAAAGAGTGGAAGCTGAAAAGAAAGCAGAAGAGGAAAGGAAAAGAGTGGAAGCTGAAAAGAAAGCAGAAGAAGAAAGGAAAAGAGTTGAAGCTGCAAAGAAGGCAGAGGAAGAACGAAAAAGAGTGGAAGCTGAAAAGAAAGCAGAAGAAGAAAGGAAAAGAGTTGAGGAAGCTAAGAAGGTAGAAGAGGAAAGAAAAAGGGTTGAAGCTGAAAAGAAGGTAGAAGAAGAACGAAAAAGAGTTGAAGCTGAAAAGAAAATAGAAGAAGAACGGAAAAGACGTGAAGAAGCTAAAAAAGTAGAAGAGGAAAGGAAAAGAGTTGAAGCGGAAAAGAAGGCAGAAGAAGAACGAAAAAGAGTTGAAGTTGCAAAGAAAATAGAAGAAGAAAGAAAAAGGATTGAAGCTGAAAAGAAGGTAGAAGAAGAACGGAAAAGAGTTGAAGCTGCAAAGAAGGCAGAGGAAGAACGAAAAAGAGTTGAGGAAGCTAAGAAGGCAGAAGAAGAAAGGAAAAGAGTTGAAGCTGCAAAGAAGGCAGAAGAAGAACGAAAAAGAGTTGAAGAAGCTAAGAAAGCAGAAGAAGAAAGGAAAAGAGTTGAGGAAGCTAAGAAGGTAGAAGAGGAAAGAAAAAGGGTTGAAGCTGAAAAGAAGGTAGAAGAAGAACGAAAAAGAGTGGAAGCTGAAAAGAAAGCAGAAGAAGAAAGGAAAAGAGTTGAGGAAGCTAAGAAGGTAGAAGAGGAAAGAAAAAGGGTTGAAGCTGAAAAGAAGGTAGAAGAAGAACGAAAAAGAGTTGAAGCTGAAAAGAAAGCAGAAGAGGAAAGAAAAAGAGTTGAAGAAGCTAAGAAAGCAGAAGAAGAAAGGAAAAGAGTTGAAGAAGCTAAGAAAGCAGAAGAAGAACGAAAAAGAGTTGAAGCTGAAAAGAAAGCAGAAGAGGAAAGAAAAAGAGTTGAAGAAGCTAAGAAAGCAGAAGAAGAAAGGAAAAGAGTTGAAGAAGCTAAGAAAGCAGAAGAAGAACGAAAAAGAGTTGAAGCTGAAAAGAAGGCAGAAGAGGAAAGAAAAAGAGTTGAAGCTGAAAAGAAAGCAGAAGAAGAAAGGAAAAGAGTTGAAGCTGCAAAGAAGGCAGAAGAAGAACGAAAAAGAGTGGAAGCTGCAAAGAAAACAGAGGACGAGCGAAAAAAAGACAGCAATCTTGCTGAAATAAAAATTTCGAATAACAATCATGAAACGCGCCATATTGATGATAATAGTTTTAAAAAATTAGATGAATCAGAATATAAATCAAGAAATGTTAATAACACACGGAATAAAATCATAAACCTGGCAAAGGAAAATATGTGTATTAACGATATTTCATCAAAATATTGTGACTATATGAAAGACAAAATATCATCTGGAAGTTGCTCGAATAATGAAAGGAAACAATTATGCTGTTCAATATCAGATTATTGCTTAAACTATTTTGATTATAATTCAAATAAATATTATGATTGCACAAAGAATGAATTTTCAGATCCTTCATATAAATGCTTTAATAACGAGGAATATTCAAGTATGTAAAAATCATAAATAAAGAATTGTATATTATATGTCAAATTAATTCCATATTAAAATGCTATAATATCCTTTTTAAGTTACTTTCTTTTATAGAAACGGTTTATTTTGCTGGGGCGGGAATAATAATGTCGATCCTGTTTGCCATATGTTTCAAAATTATAGGAAAAAATTGGTAAGAACAAACCACAAAATATTATATATGTATTATGTTTATCTCTTTTAAAACTTTCAAATAAAATTTGTAATAATAATTTGAGATACTAATCCTGTATATTTTAAAACATGCATTATTATTTTTATAGGTTTAAGGAAGTTGCTTTTGATGAAATTGTTGAAGATTATGATAAAGTCTATACGTTAGCTATGATATGTAATAATATTTCAAAAAATGATTTAATAACTTGTTACCTTTTTATATTTAAAATTTATTCAATTAAATGCTACGTGTTGAAAAATATATGTATATACTTTTTTTCATACCTTTTTAGCTAACGAACAAATATAAGGATTGGCCATCTATATTCCCCAATTAGACAGATGAAAAAGGCGTATTATATATTTTAGCATAATAAATATAAGAATACGCAAGTTTATACAACACAATGTATACAAACATATATATTTATGTCTATTCAAAGGAATATATATATACATATTCTAAATGTATTATAAAATATTATGAAATTTTAAATTAAATATAAAATGCTATATTATTAATAATATAATTGTGTGTAGCTATAAGCTGTTTAAGTTGTGATGTTTTATATTTAGCATAATTGCTATAATGATTTTTTATTCTATTAATTTTTTATTTTAACTTCAATAACTTATGTTTAGTTATATGAAAATTATAAATATTTTTTACTTTAAGTAAATGTTATTAATAGAAAGGAGACTATTAATAAAATACGCAATGTCAGCGATAGAAAAACGAAAAATGAAAAAATGGTGTAATATTTCTTTAATATATATTTTGATACCGAATACAAAAATGAATTTAAAATCGTCTATATGTGTCAAACGTTTTTAGCTATGCTAATTTGTATTATTACTTTTATTATATTTTTTTAATGTATTAATTTTAATTAATAATTTATGTTATATATGTATAAAAATACAGAAACATATAATATATGATTAGATAAAACTTTAAAAAAAAATGAAGGCGAAGAAAAATTAAAAATATACAAAAATACATATATGTTTATACCTTTTATATATTTTCATGTATCTATACGAAAAAAATATATACACAATAACAATAACGATAGCATCCTTAATATATTAAGTCCATGTAAATGAAATGCATATATATGCCAAGATAGTGTTTATAATTTTAAATTAAATTTATTATATATTGTTGTACATGTGTTTTGGGTTATTATCTATAAGGATAATATATACAAATATTTAAGACTAATTTATACCTTCTACGGTTGCAACAGCACAAATAACTTGAGTAAACGCTTGTAAAGACGTGAATGCGTTGGAATTACCACCGGTATTTGTATTTCCATATATCTGAACAAGATTTGGAATTTTACCTGTTAGAGTTTTTATTACAGTTTCGTCATTATCCACATGAGTAAGTGGACGTAATTGGCGTATCATTGATGCTCTTCCATTTGAAGTTGAACAAAACATCAAACGATGTTCTTTTAAACCCTTATCAAATAACCCGGTTTTTTTTAAGAGATTAATTATATTTGTTTCTTGAGTATCATTTGAAACTTGTGCAACTACAAATACTTCTGAGATTGAACATAATTGGGTCAATGGTTCTATAACGTTTTCAATTATGTGTGCATTGTTACCAATGATCTTTAAAACGATATCATTTAAGCATAGTGAAATAATAGGCTTACTATACTCACTTTTATTAGTAGTTTTTCTTCCAAACTCACTATTATCTATAAATCGTCTTTTAAACATTCTAAAAAATATAATATAAAACGTAATTATCATACCAACTAATACGATTGGCTGGAGAATTGAAGCGTTATTATCTTCGCCATTTTCGTATGATTTATATTTTCTACAATCTTGTCCATTTGTGCACTTTTTAGGCATTTTAATATAAATTCCACTTAAAAAAACATATACAAAAAATGATATATAAATGGATAAATATTTAGGTAGTAAGATCAAAGGCGTGATGAAATATGTATATTAAGTATTTGGAAATTACTATTATAAAGCTACATGTATATAATATATATTTTTTTAAATATAAATTTAAAGAAAAAGTCGAAACATATGTATATATAATACAGTATACATGAATTTATATTTTTAAAAAAATAAAAAAAAATGATTTCCTTTTTTAAAAAAGTAAAAAAATCCTGTAAAATTATCTTATATAATTTTAGTGCATCACTAGGATTATAATTACATACATATTATGTAAGGGTAAAGGACATGAGATTTATTGATTTCTTTTATTTTTTTTTTGGAAATTACATTTTTAAAATATTTTATCATTTAAAAGTTTATTATATGGAATTGAAGAGGTTATATATTGTTCGTGAAAATATTAATTAAAGATATATACTTATTATGCATACATTTATTAATATGCTATATTTAGATGGAGAATAATTCATCAAATAATTTTTCTATATAAAAATATCATGTAAATGTTGCGAAATTTTTTTTTATTATTCGATTATTTAAATTAATAATGTGTATATAAAAATGGATTTTTTTATATTTTTTAAAAATGGAAAATTACAAAAAAAAATTAATTTAACATTTATCGTCCATTTTGATAATATCTATAATTTTTATATACCACTCTTACGATATAGTATAAGTTTTATTTTTCATCATTGACCATATATAAGTTCTTCTCATAAAAAAAAATTATATTTCTAATTGTTGCAAAAGGTCACACAAAAATAAGCTTTATTGTATTATATTTAAACAAAAAAATATATATTACTATTCATTTCTTTTAAAGCAATAGATTTTGGAATTAATGGGCTACGGATCCCAACAAAAAAAAGTATCAATCGAGAAATATCAATAGATCGATAAGATAAATTTTAAAAGGTTTAATAATAAAACCAAATGAAAATTAAAACGTAGGAGCTATATGGATTTACAGTGGGAATGTGCATCCGTCAAAAATTTTATTGGCTTGGCATGCCGAGAAAATGCGTATATTATATTAAATTAAAAGACATTTTTAAGTTTTATTTTTACATATTTTGACCAATCAAAATAGCATATATAAGATATATATTTGTCGAGATACACACATGTGATACATACTATAGTGGTTATCATAAGTATTGTATTGCAATAAAGGAAATGTACATATATGCATATTGTGTTTAAAAAAAAAATCATTAAAAATAAAATATATATATATGTGAAATGGTAATAATACATAATTCAAATTTTTAATTAATGCATTAAGGATAAAATCATCAAGGTATGTTAAAATAATTAAAAATCGGGTAACTTAGGGCTTCTTCTATCGATGGTCGGCATTCATGATCAAAATTTAGTAAATATTCTATATAATTTAAAGTTATTTTTGATATATGTTGATTAATTTTGGGGTATGATAAACCTCGTTTCATTTTATTAACTAATAACTCTTTTGAACACTTTTCAAGGTAATTAAATTGAAAAGGTCTTTCACAAAAAATCATTTCATAAAGAATGCACCCCAATGACCATATGTCAATTTTATCTGTTATAAGTAAATTTCTTTTGGGTTTTAAACATTCAGGGGGTTGGTAATATAAAGTTCCACCACCATTATAATATTGATAAGTATCGGGTAAAATTAACTTAGCTAATCCAAAGTCAGATATTTTTATTATTCCATCCTTTATAAGAAGATTAGCTGGTTTTAAATCGCAATGATGAACCTTACCTGTAGGTAAGTTTTTCATATATAATAATCCAAGTAATATTTGTTTAATCCATGATAATGCTAATAGTTCATTAATTGGGCCATGATATTTAATATATTTATCTAAATCGACATCACATAATTCCATACCAACTAGCAAATTAGTTGCAGATCCAAAAACAAAGAAAAATTCTAATTTTACAATGAAGATGTGTCTATGACAATGTATATGTATATTTATTTCATTTTCTGCCCTTTGAATTATTTTATTTTTGATTTCATTCGTCATACTTGGTTCAATCTTATGAATTTTTGCTGCATACATTTCTAAATTTATGGAATCAAAAACTTCCCATACTTCAGCAAACCCACCTCGTCCTATTAAGTTCATCATTCTTATATTCATTTTTAATGGGTTATAAAATGAAAATTCCGAATTCTCTTGAAAATTAAAATGATCTAATCGCTTTTCAAGTATAGCTCTTTTTTTATCTAAATTAAGTTTCATACTGAATAATTCGGTATTTAAAAATTGGATATTTTTTTTCAAGTACTTTTTTAAATTGATGTCGATGTCTCCTTTTGTTAGCAATGATAAAAGCGACAAGAAAAATTTTAATGTGTGTTCAGTTGCCCTGCAATTAGAAAAGTGGGTTCCGTCTCTAAATGTATCTCTACTTGGTGGTAAAATAGATCTATTATGACTTTTCTTTTTTAGCATTGTCAACCATGACAATTCAGATTCTTCTTCATTTTCATTTAAAATGGCATTATAATTTTTGACTGATTTAGAAAAAAAACTATATGGATATTGCTCAAATACTTTATAAAATATTTCATTATTTATTTTTTCTTGTTTTTCATTAGCAAAAGTGAATTTTTTTTTTTCACATATTGATCTAATTATATCAGTTTCTGGTTCGTATCCACATTCAGTGACGGGATCATCTCGTTCGAATTTATGTTTAGCTTTGAGATTTATTTGTCTTTTGTCTTCATAGCTATTTGATTTTTTAAAGTGCGATTCTTTTATATTTTTGTTTGTGTCAATACAGCAATTTATTTGGCTCGTATTTTGGTGACTAGATTGTTGAGTTACAGGATCGCTATCATTGGTTGTAGCTGATTTGTCAACACTTTTATTTTCACCTATTTGTGAGCGATTTTGTTTTTTATCAAAATCATGTTCCAGTACAAAATTCTTTTCGTTATTTTTTTCATTTGATGTATCGGTTTGTATTTTTTTAATTTTGCATTTATAATATTCATTTGTGTTGTAGTTATTTTCATTTTGAGGTTTACTTTGTCCTATGTTTTTTTGGTAATTAAGCATATTATTATTATCAATTATTTGGCAATCAGTATTATTTGTTTTTTTGTCGCTTGTAATTAATACTGAATCCTTTATATTGCATGATGAATTGTTATCGTTATTTTCAGGATTATTACTAGAAGTTATTTGCTCATTTATATTGTAATTATTATTTTCGTCTTTTCTTTGGTTACAATCCATATTGAATTTGCAATTATCCGATAATTGTTTATTTTTTTTATAATTTCCTTGGTTATTACTTGAATTAGTTGCATCATGTTTTGACATATCGATATCTTTTTTTTTATAATTAAAATTTCTAATATCATGATATGCATGTTTGTCTAAATTTCGTTTACTTAAAATTGTATAAAAGTTTATGGGTTCTTTAGAAAAGTTTTCTAACAATTTTCCATATTCAGTAGTATCTAATGTATTTTCATCACTTTGGTCTACTTTATAGAAATATCCATATTTTGATTGTTCATGGTTTAACAATAATCTGTTAACTGATCTTTCTAATTGCTTTTCTTTTAATATTGATTCTAAAATTAAATATTTTAAGGAACTAATCTTCTCTTCTATTTCATCACATTGAGTTTTGTTTTTATCTAAATAATTCAAATCGTTTTGAAACAAATCGTAAAATTCTTGGCTTTTCTCTTGTTCCTCTTTTTTTTTAAATAATTGTATTAAATTTTTAAAATCGATAGAAGATATATTTTTATTACGAAAATAAGTATTAATCATATTCGTATAAAATTTCTTAACATTTTCGTCTTTCATATTTTCCACAAAGACAGAAAACATTTTGAGCACATCATTTACTAAATTTTCAAGATTTACTTTGTTAGTTAATTCTTGGTTCAGCCTTTTTATTATTAATCGGTTTTGTATCTTAGACATTAATTCGACAATAATTAGATGGTTTCTTTGCTTTCTTATCTTTTCTAATCGAAAGTTTGGAATAATAAACTTTTTAAATCGTTTTACAAATTCGATTTTATCCCTATATGACTTAAAAGTTTTTTTGTCTATAATTTTTTTGAAATCATTAGTTGGCCTTTTTAAATCTTCTAAATTTTTTTTTAATTTTTTCATAATATCTAAATTTTTATAATAACCTTTTAGATCAAAAATAATATAGCATTTAGCATTGTTTATATATATTTCGTATTCGTTTATCAAATCATAAAATGTATGTATACTTTGTTTGGTTGGCCCATCATTATTTAAGCTATTTCCTTCTTCATCATCTTCACCCTCAAACTCATCAATTTCCTCTTCGTCCCCTTTTTTTAATTTTTTGCAACCCAAAACTTTATCGTATTTCCTTTTTACACTACTATTATAGTTTCCTTTCGTTTTTTTAGTATTAGTTTTGACATTGCTTTCTGCATTAGTGGAAATGCTAAAACTTCGTCGTGGTCTTTTTTCTTTTCTACAGTCATATTTTATTTCCTTATCATCGATAGTATTAACACTTTCATTACTATGTTTTTTGGTGGTACTATTGCTATCTTGTTTAATTGTATTAAGATTATCATCTAACTCACCTTTATCACAAATTTCATTATATATTTTTGTTTCATTATTACTGCTTAAATCAGCATCATAATTTTTGCATGATGAATTAGTTGCTATTGTTAAATCGTCTTTAGAAATGAGATTATCTTCTTTTGAATCACATTCGATTTTTGATTTTTGTGTGATAGAAGGTACCGAACTTCTTTTAGCAAAATAATGTTCAATTTGGTGTTCATTTTTTTTAGAATTTTTTTCTACTTTCCGATTTATCTTAACAATATTTTTAAAATTAGACTCTTTTATTTTAATGAAGCATGGATTATATAAACTATTAATTTTAATGTCTGGTTTTTTAACAAAAAATTTATTGACCTTTTCATCAAAGTTGTAAGCCTTAAATTCAAAATTGATTCCTGGTATTATTAATAATTGATTAAGTGTGTCAACAAAAATTAATGGGTTTGTTCTTAAATAATCCATATAATTTTCATTTATATACTTTTCTCTAAATTTACTTTTTTGCTTTAATAAAAATAAAAAAGTGTTTTGATTAATGCCTGAATTATTGTAACAGTTGTTATCATCATAAGAATACAGAAGCTTTAACTTTTGAAAGGTGTCCAAATTTTTATAAATTATTCCATTCATATAATGTAATAAATCATTTATTTCTGTGAAGTTGGTTTTTAATTCATATTTAAAGATTTGATCAATTTTAGGCATCTCATTTTCCTTAGCCAATATGTTTTTCAGATTGCTTATTCTTTGTTTTAAGAAATTTGAGGGGTCATTTTCTGTCATTTTTCATTTTATATTTCCTCCTTTATATTGTTTTATCCTTTATTATTTAAATGATGAGAAGTATTCATAAATTAAATACCCCCTTTTTGAAAAAATGAAAAGGAAAAGAGGAAAAAATATATTAATATAATGGTTCTTAAAATAAAAAAGGGAATGGTTTAAATGATGTATTTTAACAAAAATATTTATTTGTATTAAATTTTACACAGTTTTAAAATGAAAAAAAAATTATGCTTAAAATTATAATTTAAAAAAATTGGCATTAAATGGAACATATGAAGATTTATTTTATTATCAAAAAGGATACAAATATTGATATACAACTGTGTGTAAAATTAATATGGCTCAAATTATAAATTATACATTTTATATTTTTTTTCTTAAGTTTTTACATATATTTTTATAAAAAAAATTATTTTTTTATCTTGCAAAATAATTTTATGCGGACAAATTTTGTATCATAAAATGTGAAGGAGCATACGAAAAAAAAACAAGAAAATAAATTATATTCATACTACATCATATATAATATACAAAAAATTCAAGGTTTTAACCGTATATTTTGTTCGTCTCTTCATTCTTAAAAATTAATCTTTATATGATTAAATGCTTTGTGTAAGATTTAATCTTGGTAAATACACACAATACATAGATAGTCACACAAACATAAATATATGTGTATCCAGAATATAATTCTCGGTTATACATATAAATTTGCAATTATATTTAATAATATATGTTAAAATTTACAAAATCCGATTTTTTGTTTGGAAAATCAATTATTACACCTAAGCCCATTATACTGTTTTATACTAGGATTAAAACTAGAGTTGGTAGTGAATTGAATTATTTAGAATTTGATATAATATTTATTTTCCCATGCAACTTATTAAGTATTGCAATAATAAAAAATAAAAATGCAATAAATATTTATGCATGGTTATTAATATTATTATATAATTTAATATCATTTAAGATTAAAAAATTAATAATAAAATAAGCATGTCTATGAAAAAATGTATGGGTCCAAAACTGTTTTGTAAGGTGTAACAAAAAAAGACAAACCTTATTAATGAATTTATTTATGAGAGGATAACAAAAATATGTGCATATCGTTAAAATACACAATAAAGAAACTCAAAATGTAGAAAAAATATTTAAATGGCGTAATATCATTGTATTAGTACTTTTATATAATATATATAAACCGGTGATGTATGCTTTTCTGAAATTTTATGAATATTTTTTTGTATATATCCAAAATATAATTGGCATTTAAATTATTATAGAAAAAAACTAATTTAATTTGCTTTATAATTAATGAATTAAAAAGGGTGTAAATTATTTTTATCAATATAATGCTTATGGTTGATATATAAATAAATTATACGTTTTTTTTAATTTTTATATTAGTATTCATTATTTGGGTCTCGAAACCCTTTCAAAGGTCTCAATTAAAAGAAAAAAAAGAGAGATGAAAGAAACAATTCATATTTGACCCTGAGAAAGACGATCAACATACTTTAAGACATTTTTATATTTGGAAATAACAAACTTTTATCAAATTTTTAAGTTTAATAATAATAACTAAAATACACAAAACAATAAAAACACAAATTTATAGATTTTTAACAAAAACAAGTGGCAAACATTAATATAAAGAAAGTAATACAGAAAGCATATTTCATAAGTTATAATACTTATATTTATTTTTTCACAAATTAAAATAGATGTAGAACATCCTTGTATTAAAGGGGATGAACATATTATATGCAAACTACCTTTCTTAACAAAAAAATATATTTTATGGTGTAAATTAAAATATATAACATCCATAAAAACAAATTAAATTTATCAATATATCTATATATATTGAAGTATTAAACTGCTAAAAAACTATTATACGGATATGCATTTAGCCCTTTGCAAATATTTCCATTAAGCGGATGTAAAATGCTATGTTTGGTGCTTTAGCTTTTTTAATAGAGTAATTTTCGGAAGATATGTTATCATCGATCTACAAAAAAAAATGAGTAAAATAAATATTCCAATTTGGAGAGATGTATGTCATATATTATAAATATGTATGCTTATAAATCGGACACATTTTTGGCAATTGCTAAAATGAGTATAAAAAATAAATGATGGAATAAAATTATTATTTTGCTTACAGCATTAACATAAGTAATATTGATGTAATTTTTCTCTTTTTTAATGAAAAACCCAGATAAGTTAAACGTTCTTTTAGGCTCTTCTGTAATATCTGATTCAGAAGAACTGCTATTGCTTGATGATGATTTTCTTATCAAGTCTTTGTTTTTATAAGTTTTTTTATTGGAGCAGTTGTTATCATTCATATTTGCTGAAGCCAAGACAATTACTGTTGTATCTTCTGATACCTACAAAATGAATAAAAAAATATTTGTATAAAATATGGTGTAATACGGAAAGCAGTGCTTCTAGGGTGGAAGAAGACAATTTTATTTCCTTACGTCAATTTTTGAGGCTAAAGAATAAACACATTCATGGTCTGGTTTAGTAGGGTCTATGCTTTCTTGTTCTATCATTAGTAAATTTGGATTGTATATACAGACAACTTTTCCTAAAAAATTATCATTTTGCATAGATACAAATTGAAATATTATGAAATTTAATATAAAGAAAAGTAAAAAAACAATAGCATAGGCATTGGTAATAACCATACAATAAGCACCTAATAAAGAATGATAATCATATATTAAATTTATTAACTATTCATTTTTCTATATACCGCTAATAAAGTAATCATGGAAATGCTTGGTACCATAAGGATCCCATAGATTGTTTACTATATCATTATACTAATGAAACCAAAAAATGTAAAAATGTATAATAATTTTTTAACTTTAATTAATTTTAAACTTAAAAAACATTGTTCGATAATTCATACCTTATTGGGATTTCGGATTTTAAGATTAAGTTTTTCAATGTCAGTATTTCCATGGTTCTTAAAATATATCAATGCATCTTTATCGTATACGTACAGTAATTTGTAGTTGTCTTCAGTTGTAGCATGGTGTCGTAAAATTGACACAGCAGCGTTAATAATTTCTGTTGTTTTTCTAACTTCTTCAGGATTGGTACATATTATGGGGCCAGTTTGTTCATGTGTTTCATTCGAAGGATTATTAGCCAAAATGGAGCTATTTCTAATGTATAAAAAAGAAAAATATTTATATAGCATCATTGAGATTTCCAACATTATGCATGTGTGCATTTCCACAATATAATATTCTCATAATGAGGCATGTAATGCATAGTTATATTAAATACGAATATATATTCACATATTTTCTTACTCAATATTGTTTGGAAATTCTTTGGTTAAAGTAGCGTTGAGTAAAGCGGTTTTGCGTAAACTATCATTGTTCGAAGTATTTCTTCTTCGACCAATATTACCTGGTATAGTATTGGCTCTAATATATTCACTTGCAAAGACTTTATTGCTCACATATATGAGCGCGATTAAAAGAAAAAATATAATATCGCTATATCCTTTATTATTTGGGGGCATGATAAATAATACATTAAAAAATATATTAGTATTTTTTTTAAAAATTAAAAACAAAAAAAGACATTGAAGAAAAATAAAAAAAAACAAATATTTATTAAAAAAATATATATAATGATATTTAAACGATAAATTTATATAATTGTTTAGTGTGCATACTATTTATAGATTTATAGATTTTATATTTAAATAGATCGGCTATAAAGCAACGTCAATAGCCGAAACTTTCATAAATAATGAATATTAAATAGCAACATTATTTTTAATTTATTAATATAATATATATAATAATTAAAATTATTTATTTTTATATATTATAATATTTTAATATGTTGAATTATAAGTACACATGTTTTTTATTTTTATAGTTCATTAACTAAAATTTATAAAATATTTCATTATCCATGTAATTAATATATAATATTTACATGCATCGAAAAAATATAAAGGTAAAAATATAAAAAACATATATTTTTTGAATTGCAGTTTATTATGTGTAATTTTAATATAAATATATTAATGAATAAACAATATAATATGAAAATAATCATTTTGTTATGCATTTCCATTTTTTAAGCCTTTTAGCATAATTCTTTATTTTTAAATACTAAAAAAATAATTTAAGCAACAATTTGTATTATGTTTATGCATGAATGCTGCTGGTGCTTTAACCTCCACAAAATAATATTTGCCAATTCGCCAAAAAAATATGTTATAGTAAATTCCATTGTATGTTATTTTTTTTATTATTTTTAATTAAAAATTTACTAAATAAAATGTAATGTACTTTTTAAGTTGATAAAAATTATGTATCCTTAATAATATTGATATGCATTTCTTTATGGAAATTAGTGTGAATTATAAAATATGTTTTATATGCAAAATAAATATTTATATAATAAGGATTGGAAAAAAAAAAAACATATGATTGCAAATACTTAACAAGCATAATGGTAATTTTTTTAAGTTATGTAATTTTATTTTGTGTTTAATTGTAGTACTCCTTGACGTGTTAATTTGGTATTATAAATATATTTATATATATACCACTCGACAATTAGCATTTATATATGTCCCCAAAAAATATTTTAAACATAGAATTGTTGCATTAATATGGGAAATATCCATATAAAATATTTTTTGTTATTTATAGCTGTAATTTCACTATAATATTAACTTTATAAACAATTGATTTTTAATTAAATCAGAAATCTTCATTCATAGTTATTTCTATAACATATCTTCTTTTTCAAAACAGCAATTTATAGTATCATCATAAAACCTTCAGATTCATCTAAATCCATTTCATCTTTATCATTTTTTTTGAATTTTATAATTCCATAGCATACTACTAAGTCAAACTCAATTGCTTCGGCATATCTAACATCATTACCTGCATTTCTTGTTTGGGAAAAGTCTTTTCTATCTGACCTTGAGTATTGACAATTTTTATTTATATTTTTTGTATCATTAATGTCATGATGGTATTTGCAAGCATATTATGTTTGCATTACTTCGTGTTGCCTATTAATAGTATGTAATTTATTATGACTTTACATATGCTGGTTTCTATTTCTTAAATCGCTTGGAATATTTAAATTTTGGTTTATTAAATAATTAACCATATTTTGGCTCGTATTTAAATCAAGAATTATGTTATTGCCATCTTCTTCAGGGTTTAGAGGTGGGGTTCGGGAAATACATATTATGGGTTAGGACTCTATACTATATGTTATATTTTTGTTCTATGGAGTCTATATTTTTATCAATTTCCTTATAATTTGGTCATATTTATTTGTCTATACATGTTGATTAAATATATATGCCACCCCGTATCTTTAATCTCGAGATGAAGTTCAAAAGTTCAAATATACAACCAAAAAAGGGGTGTATCCATTAAATGAAAGGGATATCATAAATAATAACAGTTGTATTTGTAGTATTCACAAAGTTAATGCATATATATACACCCTAATATTAAAGGACATAAACAAATAATATACAAAAAAAACTTTATGGTGATAATTTAAAGCAACCATTGTGCATAGTTTATTATCATAAACTTTCTAATACAAAAACATCACACATTACAAATTTAGATCCAAATTTAGGTCCGGCATGATCGGTATCTCCGCAATCACAGCCTAGCCTAACACAAGATCCATCACAAAACACAGTTCAAAATGGGGAACCTAACTTATTACAAAATCATAATACAAATATTGGAACAAAAATATCTCAAGTGCTAACAAATTCTAATACAGAGCCGTTAAACACAGGGAATGGAAGCACAAATCCTGGAAGTGGTATTAAAATGAAAGAAGAAATATCAATATGTTGTATAATAACAAACAAAAAATGGGATATAATGAGTATTGGTACTATAACTGTCTCAATATTCCTTATGCTACTAATTATGTATAAGGTAAATAACGTGAAATTAGTATATATATCACTTATATTTATTTTTGTCATTACATAATTACAAATATAAAAAATATGTTACATATATTCACTATTCTTATGTTAGTATTTGTTATACAGATGGAAAAATGAATTGAAGAGAAAAAAAACATGAAAAGGATTATAAATTCATCTACTCGAGAAAAACAGACTCAAAAATCTATAGATTCGGTTTATAGGAAAAAATCTCCATTATTATATATATACAAACTTATGCAGGCAGATCCTGTACCATTTTAATTTATTTTTTTTGTTAATTTTTTTTGTTTATAAAAGAAAAGGCGACTCTTTAGAATAATAAATATAATTAACTTATATTTGAAGCCAATTTAAAATATATATAAATTTAAATAATATGTGTTTAATGAATACGGGAAAATAAAGCGGTTGTTATTAAATGTATTTGGATTTTTGGTTTCATATGTAATATTTGTTGTGGTTTATAAAAGGTATACTTGAAAATATGAATATGTTATATATTTTTAATAGGAATAATACATTTGATGGTGTATATTCTGAAATAAATTTATAAATAAAAATGGAGCATGCCTATCTTTGGAGACAATATACTTTAAAAAAACGAGGGAAAATAAAATATAAAATATTATTAAATAATATTAAACATTTGGAAAGTATATCAAATAATAAGCTATTTAAATAATAACGATGCTTTGTTAATTGTTTTTCATATGCTTGCATATATTGATTACAACACATATGTATCTAGTATTTTATTACTATGATTAATATATATTAACGGGCTTGGAGCTAAACAATATAAAAATAAGCTTACAAAGTATCAAGTATGTTATTAAATGGGGCATTAAATTATATTAGGGCTTATTTATATAAAAATATGTAAAAAATATTTTGGGGGCTGAATTTGTTACACAAGCATATTTGTTTATATTAAAATAATATATTCTGTACGGAAATGAGTTGCTATATGGAGAAAAAACCTTAAAATAATAATTTTAAAAATTGTATCTTTATATCTCTGATGATATAGTTATTATATATGCATGTAAATTAGTGCACTAATTTATTTATATTTTTAATACTAAAAATAATTTTGTTACATTAAATATAATGGCGCAAATAACCAAAAATTGTTCCGAAAAAAGACACACATATTTATGTATTAGATCAAATCGTTGTATAATTTGTTTTTAATTAAAATATAAAAAATAGTATAGTCTTTAGAGAAAAATTAATATTTATTTTTTTAAATAAATATTATAATATTATATCCATAAATACTTTTAATGAATATAACGAAGTTTATTACATGGTTACACATTAACCAGTTCGATTGAAAATATAAAAAATTAACAAATGAAATAAATATCATTGTTTTTTTAGATATATTAATTTATTCATAAATTTTATAATAAAAAATTAATAAATATTACTATTTTTGGAATAAGTATCAAGTTATCATTATTATTTCATTTATTTAATAAATACAGTTAAAAATGAAAGCCAATATTTTAAATTTTGTTTTGTTTTCAATTGTTATTTGTTCTTTTGAATATGCCCCAAAAGTAAGTTACACACTATTTTTTATTATTATTAATAATATTTATTATATTTTTCGTGTATATTCATTCTGCATTAGCCTTATATTGTTGTTTCATGTATTGATAAGACATTTAAGTTAGAGAACCAATTAAAATTAATTATATATTTATTAATAAATATTTCATTACTTTGCAGGAATTATACTATGTAAACGAGAGAAGTATATACCTTGAAAGGAATATAATATATTTTAGAAATAATAGGATATTAGCAGATCCATACAAAAAATTCGATTTTAATGATTTTTATAAATCATCTTTGGGTTCTGGATATCAATTTGATGGCTACAATGATGATGAAGAAATAACAAATCTTCGAAATATTATAGATTCACATATAACGAAGCATAAAGAAAGTAATAAAACACCCAATTTAAATAATATGGATGATGAAACGAAAAAATTAATTTATGAGCTTCGAAAAGATATAGAAGAAATAAAAAAGGAAATTAACAATAAAAGGAATGGTAAGCCAGAAGCACAATCGATAGAAAATAAAAAATTAGCAAAAAAATGTAAAAATAATCCTGTATCAAAAGATGCAAACTTTGAAGAATTGGAAAATGAACAAAATGATGAAATCGTTTCAAGGAGTGATAATAAATTAGAAACTGATCCCGAGACAAGAAAATCGATAAAAAAATTAGTGAAGAGGGGATTGGTGTTGGCTGCACTTTCTTTAGGGTTTATAATATCAGGAGGGCTTACTATTCCATTTATTGTTATAGTTACACTGCTTTCATTTGACACAATTAAGAAATTGTTGCGCTACACTAAATCAGAATTAAAAAACCCAAAAATATTCAAAATATTAAAATAACTATTTTTTATTATTATTTTTATTATACTTGTTTAAATTATTAAAAATATTATATTTAATATTTTATGGCATAAAAGTTACACTTTTTGCATTTTATAAAATAATGGCATTTGATTTAATAGCTTGTTTTAGTATTATGTTTTTGTTAATTTAATATATAATCACGTTATATACTTAATTTATCAAAAACTTATTTATTCTTATTTTCATCATATATATTATATATTAATAGGCTGGGGTTTTCCTCACTTTTAGTTAATATTTATAATTGTTTTAAATAAACATAATTTAAACACATTTATTAATAAAATTATAAGCTATATTGACGATTCAGATCTAATTTTCGAGTTGCGTTTTGGGAAATTCATATTTGGGGTCAAATTTCTGTACTATGGGTTGGTATTTTGTTCTGTAGAACCTATATTTTGGGCTAGAGCTATTTTTTATTAATTTTTTATAATTTGATAATATTTGGGGTCTGTAAATGTTGATCTGATATATTTACCATTTTCGTATGCTTAATCTCAATATTATTCCTAAATATGCAACCAAAAAGGGGCATACCCATTAATATGAAAGGGGTTGCATAACATATATTTCCATAAAGTATAATATTATAATTGAGTGTTAATATTGATTTAATATGATTAAAATAAAATGTCTATATTGTGTATATTATTATATTTTTTTCTATATATGAAGCCGTATTATGTATATGATAATTGGCTATTATATAAAACTTGTTAATATATAGCTATATCGAATTATGCATATTATAATATGTAATGTGTTTATTATTTGATTAAATGCTTTATTTAGTAAAACTTTTAATTTGTGTTGCAATTACTTTAATTTAAATTGCATTTTGATAACCGAGAATCTGGGTTTCAGGGTTTAGGATCTATGGCTTATGTGTTAATGTTTCAAACTTATTGCTGAATATGTAAATGTTAAAATAAATACAATTTATAATAAACAAATTGTTAATAGAAGACTCATATATTTATTTACATGAAAAATATTTTGATGTATTTACTTTATTGTATATAATATGTGAAAGAATATTCTGAAAATAATTAATAATTGAAATAAGATTGATATATTTGCTATAATCTTACTATTTATTATTTGTATGCGTATAATTTTATATTATTTATTCATATTTATAAAATACAGAAATTTGCATTTTTAATTTATATGCTATCTCACAACTTATTTTTATGTTTGTTCTATTATTGATCATTTTACAAAACATATTTATATTAAACACATAAATGGATTAGCATCTACACGATGAAATTAATCTAAATACATTATAAACAAACCTATATTACATATACAAAGTAGTAGTAGTATTAATTTAAGAAATCGGTTGTCTATTTTCCTTATGAAATACATATCCTCACTAAATAATTATATTATATAAAAAAACATATATACACATCTAAATAATGTTTTTCCAAAAATTTGAGCAATAATATTTATCCAATTTAAATTGCTTCAACCCCATTTTATTTTAAAAATGGTATTCTAATACTAAATTTTATTCTCCGCCTTTTTGTTCTCAAAATTGCCTTACATATAAAAAACAGCAAATAATAAATGTAAATTGTTATTATTTTAATTACCCTTTTATTAATTATAAGAAAATAAAAACTAATTATAAGTGAAGTTATTACATATTTAATTTTAATTTGTATGAATTCACAAATTACCATTATATATACACCTTTAAATTGCAACTAAAATATTATACACAAATTTAATTTAAAAAAAAATTGGAAAGCAAAGAACATATATATAATGCAAAAGATAGATATATTTATTAATATCTTTTCTTTTTCTGACTAAAAAATTAATTGAAAAAGTTACATTTATGTTTATAAAAATAAAAAGCAATATTTAGCATAAACATTATTAACCCACATTTTCTATTTCATCATCTATTTCATATTTTATTTCACCTTTTATTTCATCTTCTATTTTGTCTTCTATTCCACTTTCCATTTCACCTTCTATTTCTTCTTCTATTCCACCTTCCATTTCACCTTCTATTTCACCTTCCATTTCACCTTCTATTTCTTCTTCTATTCCACCTTCCATTTCACATTCTATTTCTTCTTCTATTCCACCTTCCATTTCACCTTCTATTTCTTCTTCTATTTCACCTTCCATTTCACCTTCTATTTCTTCTTCTATTTCACCTTCCATTTCACCTTCTATTTCTTCTTCTATTTCACCTTCCATTTCACCTTCTATTTCTTCTTCTATTTCACCTTCCATTTCACCTTCTATTTCTTCTTCTATTCCACCTTCCATTTCACCTTCTATTTCTTCTTCTATTTCTTCTTCCATTTCACCTTCTATTTCTTCTTCTATTCCACCTTCCATTTCACCTTCTATTTCTTCTTCTATTCCACCTTCAACATTTCTTATTAAATTACGGATCCAACCAACAATTTTTTTTAAAAAGTGCTCATTTTCTTGATTTTTCGTTATATCATGACTCATATCATCAACAATATGTAATTCTTTTTCATCATCTATTTCATCTTCTATTTCGTCTTCCATTTCACTTTCTATTTCGTCTTCCATTTCACTTTCTATTTCGTCTTCTATTCCACCTTCCATTCCACCTTCTATTTCTTCTTCATCATTCCTTTCTAAATCAGAAATCCAATCCATAACGATTTTTAAAATTTGTTCATTTTCTGGATCTGTTGTTATAGAATGATTCATATCTTCAACAATGTATAATTCTTTTCTATTAACCTTTGCTTTATCATAAAACATAGTTGACCCTTTATAATTGCAAACGCAATCATCTATTGAATGCACAAATAATAAAGGAATATTTTTTGGCAAATAATTAATATTACGATTCACTGTGATAGTTGCTTTTATAAGTTCAGATATACATTTAAATTTTACTCCATTTTTATTTCGAAATTTATCGTACTTACATATATTAGTAACATATTCAGACCTTTTATAACCCGGTTCTGACGAAATTAGTGCATGAGGGGCGACACGAGACAGGAATTCTATTAAAGGTAAATATAAATACTTAAATGATTTGTTTCCACCATCCAATGGCGCTTGTAATCTCATCATACCAGATAAAGATGCACAGCCTTTAATATTTAATTTATCTAAATAATTAAAATGTTCTTCATATTTATTACTAACAATAGAATTTGGTGTATCAGGGGCACTAAAACAGGAATTTTCTGAATCACAATCATTAAAATTGGCAATGCAATCCGGGTTATTCATATTTTCTATAGAAAAATCATTAGAATTATTTATATCATACACACTATTAATCATATATTCTTCCATATAATTGCCAATTCCATTAATATCAACATAATTGTCTAATATAATGTTTAAATTTTTATAGTCATTTTCGTTTTCAGCATTAATGGTATTTTCTTTTTCTTTCCCTAATAATTGTAATATTCTTAAAGCAATATTTCCTCCCATCGAATGCCCAATAATATACATAGGAAGCCTTTTTTTTTTAGTTGTTACTATATCATGAGATTCATCATCCGTTTGGTTATCATTTGGGATTTCATAATCCGTTTGGTTATCATTTGGGATTTCATAATCCGTTTGGTTATCATTTGGGATTTCATCATCCGTTTGATCATCATTTGAAATTTCATCATTCGTTTGGTTATCATTTGGGATTTCATAATCCGTTTGGATATCGTTTGATATTTCATCATCCGTTTGATCATCATTTGAAATTTCATCATTCGTTTGGTTATCATTTGGGATTTCATAATCCGTTTGGATATCGTTTGATATTTCATCATCCGTTTGATCATCATTTGAAATTTCATCATTCGTTTGGTTATCATTTGGGATTTCATAATCCGTTTGGATATCGTTTGATATTTCATCATCCGTTTGATCATCATTTGAAATTTCATCATTCGTTTGGTTATCATTTGGGATTTCATAATCCGTTTGATCATCATTTGAAATTTCATCATTCGTTTGGTTATCATTTGGGATTTCATAATCCGTTTGGTTATCATTTGAAATTTCATCGTAAATCTGATTCATATATTGTATTACATCACCAACTAGATCATCAAAGCAATTAATATCACCTCTTAAATTTCCCAATGATTGGGATTCGCCATGTCCTTGCAAATCTAGTGTATATACTGAATAGCCATGTTGATTAAATTTTTCAATCCAACTATCTTTATAAACATAGTAATTATCATTATCTACTACTAAGTCTTCATTTCCATTTGGCATTTTTATATTAATTTTCATATAAGTTAATCGAGCATGAGATTTGAATCCATGTATTAATAATATAATTCCTATAGCATTTTGAACTAGCCACCCATATGTTTTTAAAAGTAAACCATTTTTATTACGGAACCAACCAACCTTAGGATCACCATCTAATTTCCTTACTCTAGTACTTCTTAACTCATCATTATTCAATTCAATTTCTTCCATCACCAATATTATGAAACATAATAATCCATATTACAAATAAAAATATATATATTATTTTATAACCAAAATACATGCATATATAAATAATTAAAATTTTACTTCTCAAATATATGCATATAGATTATTAACATAAACAAATATACCATACGAATCGTATTATGGCTGTATACAAATTTATACATACAAACTCTACATATATATTACATTAGTATTAAATAATATTAATAGGAGTTAATGTATATTATAATAATATAACAAATCGTAAATAAATTATAAGAAATGGAAAAATGTATAATTATAGTTCTTTATATTATTTTCGAAGTTTTTTCTAGCATTTCATACGATCAAATGAAATTACAATTGCCATAACAAAATAAATACAAATTATTATATATGGCTTATTTTTCGGTAATACATTTTTGATTTTATTTAATTTTTTTAATTTTGGTAATTAAAATATGATATAAGAAAATATATATATTTAAAATATATAATTAATTATCATATATTATTTTTTATAATAAATAATTAATTATATAATGCTTTTACTTAAAAAAGAACAGCGAGAAAATACAATATGTATAGCATATTTATTTATAAAAGCACCAAAAAAAAAACAACAACCAAAAAAATTTTTTTTTTGATTCAATGTAATAATAAGTATATTTAAGTTGGTATAAATAAAAAATTGTATATATTATTAATGTAATTTTTTAATTATAATGAGTAAAATAATCTCCTAGCAAAAAATGTTACTAATAAATATAATACTTTACAACTGTTAATTATTTATGACATTAATTATATATTATATGAAAATTTATAAAAATATTTATATTTTTTTTTATTTAAAGTAATAAACATTTTATTTACCTCAAAATTATTGTCTACAATTAATAACATATTGCTAAAATTTATGACATGATTTAATCGTAAACTTTACAAGCACATATAAAAAGTTTATTTTTTCATTTTATGTGTTTATAATTTATATTATTATCATAATTGATTCAATATATACTCTATATTTAGCATAAATTAACAAAATAAAAACGATCCAAAATGACAGAAAAAAAAAAACAAAATCGATATTTTTAAATATTCTCAAAATGTATATAATATAGTGTTTTTAAGGGCTATCTTTGTAATATTTTAAATTATCACGACGTAAAAAAACAAACGTGCTTGACACATTTTATTATTTAATATTTGGTGATATATTATAAGCCTTAAAACGCATTATGTTGTATTTGCTCATAAAAATGCACGTTATATAAAATATCCAAAAAATATACTTCTTAAAAATATGTTTGCATCATTATATAAAATGCATTATATTAGGTTTGAAGAATGTTGTTGATTAAGAACGGAAATAATTAGACACAAAATAGTAAATAAAATGCTTAATAAGTGTTTTTTCTATATGTTTTACATTTTTGGTTTTGTTTTGTTTTGAGTTCGGGTATAAAGTTGTGTTTTAGGGAACCCATATTTTGGGTCAAGGTTCTGTAGTATGAGTTATAGTTTTGTTCTATGAAATCTATGGTTTGCGTTATGGACACATTTTTATTATTTTATTTATAATTTGATCATATTTATTGGTCTGTAAATGTTTATTAAATATATATGCCATCCCTGTATATTTAATCATGAAATAAAGTTCAAATATGCACCCCCAAAAAGCATAGTCATTAATATGAAAGTGGTCGCATAACACTTTTTCATAGGTTATAATATATACAATTGGGTTATAATATTGACTTAATATGATTAAAATAAAATTCCTATATTGCATATATTAATATAAATATTGGATATATCATAATTGTCTATTATATAAAACATATTAATCAGCGATTATATTGAATTATGCATAGCACAATATATTTCTTTATTTGATAAAAATTTTATTTAGTAAACCTTATTATTTATGTCACTATTATTTTGATTTAAATTGTATTTTGTTAACCGATCAGCATAATAATCTTATATGTGAAGCTATAATATATAATTAGATTCATTTGGAGCAATTATCTACATTATAATATACCTTCAGGTTAATGGAAATATTTTTAGTGTTAATTAAACATATTGCCAATATATAATAGATAACCATAAAATAAGATTCATAAATATCGATTGAGAGTCAATAATACAATGTTATCTATAAAAGATGTTTTATTCTTCTAACATTTTTAGTAATGCATAAAAGATACACTATATATACAATATTTTTGGAAGTTTTAATTGTAGTTACTCATCCCTTTTGTATTTCCTTTACATTTGTATTAAAGTTAATTAATATTAATAGAAATAGCTTTATATGCTTTAATTAATTTATCATAAAGATATAACATTAGATCAATCACTAATAATTTTTAAGCTTATAGTTTTGAGGTATAAATAAATTATATTTAAAATAATTAATATAATTGCATATAAGAATGCTAATAAAATTTAACGCTATAGGTTGTTATAATAATTATAAATAATATGATAGATAGAACTATAATTATTGTTATATGCCTATGCATATAAACTAGTATAATGTTCTACCAATAACTAATATTGAAATATTATTTTGTTTTGGAAAATTCATATAATTAAATATTAATTTTGTAGAGAAAACAAATAATAATTAATTTTATTTGAACTAATAACATTTTATTAGGTTATTATATACATACAAACTTTAAAATAATTTAAATATATTGTTATTACGAAATAATATATATTTTATAAAATGGTATACTTTAAAACAATGAAGCAAGGAAAATTACTAATTGATTTAAAGTATTTTTATTAAACGCATTAATTACTCCGTTGTACTATACAATGATGCATCAGGACGCAATAATGATAGCAATAGATAAAGCATTAAATACGAAAAAATCATTAAATCCATTTTATTTGAATACATTGATATACATTAATTATATATATTATTTAAAACTGAAAAGATGCGGAAAATAAAAAATAATAATTATTATTTATACTTGAATATAATTCTAATGTAGTAATATTAATAATAAAAAGGCATACATTATTAATTTTATTAATAATTTGAATAAAAACATAGTTTTCTACATTGAGCTAAATGTTTTATTATAAAATATGTATTATATAATATGCTTAGGTTCAAAGTAGCAATATGCACTAAACTGGTAAATCCAGTTATATTGCTTCTAAAATTTTATTACTATCACTAAATAAGGAGTAAATGTTAAAATTGTAAACCTATAAAATTTAAGTAAATCATACGAAAATAATTTTATTGAATTATTGTTTATAGCTTAAGTTGGAGTTTGTATTTATATATTAAATAGTTAATAAGAATAAAAAGGATAATATGCATTTCATATATATTAACCTATTCTAAAACTCATTTAGGTGTCATGTTGATTTTAATTTGTAATTAATTATATTAACTTTAATTGCACATTTTTCGTTTTAATTTTAAAAATGTGCATAAATATGAAGTATAATATTATTTATTAAAATATATTTGCATACAAAGTTATTGCACATTCTAAATATGAAACACATTTATACTATTAATAAAATATAAATACAAACTAAATATCATATATTTAGGAAAATCAATAATAATAATAAGTTATTTTTTTATATTATAATTTAATAAACAACTTTATTTACATTTATTAGGATTAACGCTAAAAAATGTAATATTTGTATGGGATAACAATTTATATCAATATACTATATCAACAATGAGATATAAATATATTTTTATCAATTATAGTGATAACACATTTCTAATTCTTTATGTATTTATAGTAACTTATTCTCCGAAATCAATTTATTAAAAAAACAGGATAACTTATTGTTTTTCTTTATGCTTAAACTTATAATTGTATGATATATATTTATTTAATCCAATTACAAGATTAAACAATATTATATAATTGGATAATTTCAAACTCTATTAAAAATAATGGTATTAGATATCCATATGATCAAACATGTTTAAATAAATTAAACTTAAGGCGGTTTAGATAGATTGCCATAAAAAGTAAAAATAATGTTCCTTTATTAACTATATTATATTACTACATATTAACTTAAATGTCCAATGTAATCAGAATGTGCTTAACTGCAGCTTTGGTTTGGTCCAATATATATATTTTATATAAAAATAATATGATTCCAAATATCGAAAGATTAAAGATAAAATATCATTATAATGTCTGATCAATTAGTAAGTATATATTTTTTAAATAAGCACATGCCTTTTCGACGTTTGAATGTTGCACTACCTATAAATTACTATTAAATTATATTTAAATACATTTTTTATTAGCATTTATTTTTATATTTGTTTTAAAAAATGTTTTCTTAGTGTAAAATCCTTATCGAGGTTGATGAATACTTTACCAATGAAATTGTCGATGAGGGAAAATTTAATAAAAACAAATCATTGCAACTTAAATGCCCTCAAAAAGGGCAAGAAAATAAATGCACAACTAATAATGAAAGAATTAACGCTTTAGGAGAATATTTATACCAAAATTTGCCTAAAAATGCTAAGGATTTAAACGCGGATGGAATTAATAATCACCTGGAAATTGAGTTTTTTATGATGTGGCTAAGCGATAAATTATTTAAGACAAATAAAGACTACACAGAAACTCTGGAAGAATCATATAAAAAGCATTTAAGGGGCATTACAGGAAAATTTGAATACTGGGATGGTTTAAATAGCAAAGAAGTTTATAAGAGCGCTACTATTGTAAGAATGAGTCAATTTCACAACTTACTTAATAATATATGTAAAACAATTAATGAATATAACAAAAACCTAAATAATCCTGATATCGAGAATCTTAAAAATTATGCCGACCAATGTCTTAACTTATATAGAAATATTCATGAGTCTGTTAAAGAATGCAAATCATATATGCATTTATTGGATAGTTTAAAAACAATATATGAATATTTAAAATCGTATAAGATTCCTGATAATAAAAATCTTGACAATTCTATAAAAGTTTCATTATTTGTTTCTATTCCATCTCTTACAACATCTGATTATAAAAACGAATATTTTGTACGTAATTATGAAACACTTAGCTTTGATGGTGAAGGGTGTGGAAAAATAAAATTGAAGGATGAGGAAGATGGGAAAAAAAGTCCATCAACAGATTCACAGAGTACACAACAAGGCAATGGACTACCTAAAAAACCCAAGACAGGAAATCAAGCAAAACATCTCCTAACTCCAGCATTACAACGAATACTGGAAGCACGAAGAGAACAACTACAGAAAGCAGCAAAAAAACGACAACTACAAACACGATCACGACCAAAGCCACAATCATCACCACCAGAAAATGTAAAATCGACACCTGCACAAACAGAAGCTGTAAATTCACCACTTGTACTACCACAAGCACCTGCAAACCATGTACAACAACCATAGCAACCATTTTCACAAAACGGCTCTGAATTAAAAAAACTTCAAAAAGAAGGATCAAGTCACCAAAATGAGCAAAATGTTCCTAAAATTGAACCAAAGGATCCAGAAAGTAGTAAAGGAAATACACTGGATGGAACAAGAGATGCAGGTGGTGGAATAGGAGGTGCAAGTGATGGGAAAGGAGGCAAGGATAATGCGAAAATATATTCAAATAGTGATACAGGAGTTAAAAGTAGTGGAGCAAGTGGTGGAAAGACAGATGGGGAAGGTAGTGGGGAAAGAAGTACAGATATCACTAAAGGAGATGTAAGTAATGGATCAGGGGGTACAAGTAGTGGCCAAGATGGCGATCCAGGTACAGGAACAGATGTTGGATCAGGAGGGACATGCGGTGGAATAAATAATCAAGGAGCTTCAGACAGTGAAAACGGAGATACAGATAATGGGAAAGTAGGTTCAAATGGTGTAACAGGGGATACAAATGATGGAAAAGTAGATATCGGGACCAATCAAGGAGATACATGTAGTGGAACAGAAAGTGCATGCAACGGCCAAGGAACTCCAAATCCTGCTTCAGTAGATAAAATTGATGTGCCTGGGAGTTCAGGTAGTGGGCAAAAGGCATCAGGGGATCAAGTTGCAACGCATTCATCAGGAGTATTTTCTGGATACTGGCCAAAGTTTGAGGGAATTAATTTAAATGCCAGAAGTTATTTACCTAGTTTTTCCGGTATATATGAAACTCAAAGGAACATTTTAACAAGCATCAGTAATAAAACCAGTGATGCATATAATAGCGTTGTGACCATTGTAAAAGATACTTATGATAGTACTGTGACCACTGTAAAAAACACATATGACAACACTATGATTACTGTAAAAGGTGCTTATAGTGCAACTACTAGTTATATTGGTAGTGCTGTTAGTAGCATAACTAACCAATTGAATTCATTCGGCACTTCTTCTACATCAGGTGACGATCAATCTGGGTCAGGTGGTTCAGGGAATGATTCGTCTACAGGCAATACCCCATCAAACATACCGCAAATTCCAAAGTCAGATTCAAATTCACCATCATCGCCATATCAGTCACAATCTCCATCATCATCCACACCACTAGTAACTACGCAATCTCAACCCTCATTGACGCAAGATGCACCACCAAACACACAGTCCCCAATTTCACAACCACAGTCTGTCCCGACACACGATTCATTACAAATAATAGATCAAAATGGAGGACCTGACCCAGTACAAAGTCATGATACAAATCCTGGAGTAGGAATGCCTAAAACACTAACAAATTCTAGTATAGGCCCATCAACCACAGGGAATGGAAGTACAACTGGAACTGTTGTTAAAATGAACGAAAACCCATCAATATGGTGTATAGCACCAAATAAGAAATGTGATTTAGTGGGCATTGGCGTGATAAGCATTTCAATATTCGTTTTTTTAACAATTATGTATAAGGTAAATAATGGGCAACTACTAAATATATCATTTAAATATATTTTTGTCACTACATAATTACAAATATAAAAAATATATTATATTTTTCTTCGTTTTATTTTAGTATTTATCATTTGGATCATCAAAAAAATCGGAAAAAAAAAACATGAAGAGAGTTATAAATTTTCATGATGGAAACAGAAAGACAAAAATAATTATAAGTTCAAATGATAAGAAAAAAAAACTAAAGCCGATTATAAATTCAATTGGTGGAAAAAAAGGCCCATTATTAAATATATACAAACTTATACATGCCGATCCTATACCATTTATTAATTTATTTTTTTTGTTAATTTTTTTTGTCTATAAAAGAAAAAGAGACACCATAGAATTATAAATTTAATTAATGTCTTATATTTTTTGTAATGTTCAGATGTTTATGGTACTATATTTAAAGTACATATTAATATATAACAATAATAAACAAGTAAATTCGTTTATTATTATTATTATTATAGGTAAATGAATTCATAAGTATAATTAAAAAAAATATTTATATTTATAACATAAACTATGAACAAATTATATGCAAATCAAACACTACTTAAAAATCAAATTGGTGTTTTGTAACAATAATTTAAAACAAGGATAACACATAAAAATAAGTTTATTTTATTAATATAAGTATCAAAATTTTAAAAGATGTCATTTGGAAATACGTTTATTACTTTTTAAAAATATCTCTTAGTTTGACGACATTTAGCATTGTTCGGACTGTCATATTTCTAAGAGATTCTTCTGGATCATCGGAAGCAATGTCATGATCAATCTGAGAAAAGAAGCAAAAAATGAATAAATATGTAAATGGTCCATTTTTATTATGAATGAATAGATATATTATAAATATGCACATTTATATAGAAAATGTATATTTTTGATAATGGTGAAATAAAATTGTTACTAAAGTTTCTATATTGCTTACAGAGCTGAGGTGGGTAATTTTAACGCCATTGGCTTCCCTTTTAATAAAAAATGCTATTAAGTTAATATAAAATTTGTTTAATTTTGCACTTCTAATATCTTCTTCAGAATCAATATCAGGAGTAAATGTGTTTGCACTTTCTACAATACAATTTATATAATTTTTATAGGTTAAAGCACTATGATCATTCATATCTGATGAAACCAAGATAATTGCAGTTTCATCTCTTGATAACTATAAATTAATAAAAAGTATATTTTCATAAATTAGGATATAATCGTACGAAAAAAAGTGTATCTCGAAGGATGAAGGAAAAGAAAAAATTTCTTACTTCAACTTTGTTGGCTATTGCATGATAATATCTATCCCATGCCATGCCTTTGTAACGATGTTGCACAATAACTAAATTTTTATTGTACATTCGAGAAATGCTTCCTAAAAAAATTATGATTTTGCATACATGGAAATTAAAACATGATTAAATTTAACACAATGAAAAAATTTAAATAGAAGATTATGCATTGATAATAACAAGACAAGAAATACATCATAAAGATTAATAAGTACATTAAATAAACTAATTAATTAAATACCTCCAATGAATGTCATATTGAAGTTCTTTTCGCCATTGGGATCCCATAGCATCTTTATTACACCATTATACTAATAATAACAAAAAAAACATATTTATATATTAACAATTATATTTTGTTATTTTAAAATAATTTCATGAATTAAAAATTATTGCTTGTTAATTCATACACTATTGGGGTTGGGGATTGTAAATTCAACTTTTCCAATATCAGTATCGTTTACTCTCTTAAAATGTATAAGTATTCCATTTTTATCATAATATAGATTGTAATCAAAGTTATGTATGGCATGTTTTTTTGCAATATCTAAAGCTTCGCCCATAATATATTCTGCGAATTTACCTTCTTTAGATTTCAAAGCTAATTGGCGTTTAAATTCTATAGGATCGAAATATTCTTCTTGTTTAAATCCTATAGGGATGAAATATGCTTTATGTTTATCGTGGTTAGGGGCGGAAGGTAATTGTTGTGTATCTTGGTCAGGGTCAGAATATAATTGTTGTGTATCTTGGTCAGGGTCAGAATATAATTGTTGTGTAGCTTGGTGAGGAGCATAATATAATTGTTGTGGAGCTTGGCGCGGAGCAGAATGTAATTGTTGTGGAACTTGTCGAGGAGCAGGATGTAATTGTTGTGGAACTTGACGAGGAGCAGAATGTAATTGTTGTGGAACTTGTCGAGGAGCAGAATGTAATTGTTGTGGAACTTGACGAGGAGCAGAATGTAATTGTTGTGGAGCTTGGCGCGGAGCAGAATGTAATTGTTGTGGAACTTGTCGAGGAGCAGAATGTAATTGTTGTGGAACTTGTCGAGGAGCAGAATGTAATTGTTGTGGAACTTGGTGATGAGCAGGATGTAATTGTTGTTTATATTTGACATTTGAACTACAAATGGAGAAGGGAATATATTTTTAAATTATTTGAATTTTTAATTTAAAAAATATATACATTTATAAGAAATTATTTTATTTTTCAATTTTTATACATATTCACATTCGCAAATATATATAATATCCTCATAATAAACAGTATATACATATTTATATTCGATATATATATGTAATTATTTTCTTACGGAATGGTGGTTGAAGCATGCTCGCTTGCAAATGCTATATTTTGTATATATTCTGCGACACCTAATAGTGCCAAAGCAGCCTTAATATATCCTTTATTCATTTCTGGACATTGTAAGTAAAATATTAATACATTTTTTAGAAATCGGAAATTAACAAATATAAAGGTTGCATAAGTATGTTAAATCGAAGCAATCGATTTTATAAAAATTTTTAAACTTAATATTTATTTAAAAAATATAAATAATTTTAAAAATTTATTTATTTGTTGATTTATTTCATGCATTTATTCATTCCATACATCTATATATTTATCAAATTTTTAAATATAATTATTTTTTTTAAATATTATTGTATACTAATAAATTCTTATAGAATATATAATTTATTGACATGTCTTGTGCTCTCTACATTATTAATCAGGTTTTGGCTCTTTAAATGCTAGCTAATTAATTATTATTATTGAAATATATATATAACACAATATATTATAATATATAAAAATTAAAGTAAACGTTTTTTTAAATGAATGTATAGATTAATTTTGTTATTATTTAAACCGTTGCATATAAGTGAACAATAATTATTGCAACTTTAATAAATATTAATATAAAAAATATTATATATTTCAAAAAGTAGTTTTAGTTAATATAACATTATTAATATGTTAAATTATATGTAACCAAACTTTTTATTTTATAGTTCATAACTTAAAAATAAAACTGAAATTTATTCAATTGGGTATTATATGTGGAATTTATGGGCACATAAAAAAACGTATATTACATGGCACCAACATTTATTTAGCAAATAGAAAGTTGATAATAAAATATAATTGTAAGATAATAGTACAAAAAATATATATTGTTTTAATGTAATACTTTGTGATATTTAATATATACAAACAATTATATTAATGAATAAATACCTATGCTATAAATTCAAATTGTAATAATTATTATATAAAAATAGTTGTGCTGTTTCTTAACAATAGCTTGATAAAATTTATATTATGAGAACCAAACATTTTGTGATTTTTGTTGCATTTAATACACATTTTACTAAATAACATTTTTTATAAAAATTTGTAATTTTATAAAAATTTATATTGATAGTAATATTGACTCTCACATTTTTTTATAAATTAATACAAATTATAAATTCCTTTTTAATAGTAAAACAAAGTATACATAAAATTTAAAAAATACAAATAAATAAAATATAAAAATAAAATAACGAAACATAATGTTGTAAAATCAAGAAATATATATGTGCACACATAAAATGAATTTATTTTTTAATTATAATATGATTGATGTTGAAGTGTTCATGTTTTATGGATCAAGGTTATGTATTATGGTGTATTGTCTCGTTCACTTAATTTGGATTTTGATTTAGGGTTCGGGATACATTGTAATTTGATTTATTTATATTTTGGTCATATTTATTGGTTTGTAAATGGCGATTAAATATATGTACCACCCCGTATGTTTAATCTCGAGATTATGTCTATGCTTTTATACAAAAAAGGGTGATAAGTATTAAATGAAAGGAAATCATAAATAATAGCAGCTATATTGTAGTATTCACAAAACAATACATATAGATGCATCCTAATATTAAAAGACATAAACAAATTATATACACAAAGCATTATTATAATGAAAATAAATCGTATTATTAACATAAATTTTCTAATGTTATGGTGCTGACAAATATATATGTTTATAAAATATAAAAACTGTATCACTAAATATACAATGTATTATAAATTATATTAAAAGCTTGTTTGTATAACAAGTTTCAAAAAATTTTTTTTTATGGAAAATTATTATATACTATACTATTTTTATAATTAAAATATTAAAATGGTGTATTTTTTAGAGAAAAATTAATATTTATTTGAAAAAAAATATAATATTTATTTCCATAAATACCTTTAATGGAGATAACGAAATTGATTACAACGGTTACATAAATTAATTCTATAAAAAATTTCAAAAATTAATAAATGAAATAAATATCATATTTTTTTTATAAATATATTCATAAAATTTAGAACAAAAACATAATAAATATGAATTTGTCATCATTATTTCATTTATTTAATGAATAAAGTTAAACATGAGAATCAGTATTTTATATTTTGTTTTTTTTTCAATTATTATTTGTTCTTTTGAATATGGCAAAAATGTAAGTGACAGATTATTTTCTTATATTATTAATAATATTTATTATAGATTTTTTATCTATTTGTTTTATATTAATTTTATATTATTTTTTCATGTATTGGTAAACCACTTAAATTAAAGAGCCAATTAAAATTAATTATATATATGTTAATAAACATTTCATTTATTTGCAGATATTACACTTTATAAACGAGAGAAACGTATACCTTGAAAGGAATATAATAAATTTAGAAAATAATAGAATATTAGCAGATGGAGACAAACAATTTGATTTAAATCATTTTTATGAATCAACTTTGAGTCTTGTAAGCCAACTTAATGACCATAATGATGATGACGAGGTTATAAAAAAAATTCAAAATATTATAGATTCACATATAAATAAGCATAAAGAAAGTAATACATTACCCAATTTAAATAATGTAGATAAAAAAACGAAAAAGTTAATTTATGAACTTCGAAAAGAATTAGATGAAGTAAAAAAAGAGATTGATAATATAAGAAATAATAAATTAGCAATACAACCGATAGAAGATAAAAGAATAGTAAATAGGCATGAAGTTGTTTCTGTATCAAATTATGAAGGTCTTAACGGACTCGAATATCCAAGACATATCACGGCGAATGAACAGAATGCAGTCAATACAACTGTTGATGATGAATTAAAAAATAAACGAAAGGTAAAAAGAAGGCGCTACGGGTTATTCGTGAGGGCGTTTATATTAGTTGTGCTGTCTATTGTAGTTCTCATACCAGGAGTTAATTTATGGGTATTAGGTACTCTTATTGTATCACTTTCAATTGAAACATATTTTAGATGCTATCAATTCCGTAAATTAACCTTTAAAATATATAAAGTACCAAAAAAAAAAGGAAACCCCCAAAATTCCTAAAACCCCAAAAATAAAGATAACCACGCTTTATTATTATGGTTTATTATACTTGTTTAAATGATTAAAAATAATATATTTAATATTTTATAGCACAAAAGTTACGTTTTTTACATTTTATAGAATAATTAAATTTGATTTATTGTTTGTTTTATTCATAATGTTATTATTATGTGCATTTTAATTTAATATATAATCACGCTATATAATTAATTTATCTTTGTTTAGTGTTTGTTAAAAACTCATTTATCCTTATTTCTATCCATATAATTATATATTAATGGATTTTGGATTTACTCATTTTTAGTTAATACTTATAGTTATTTTAAATAAACTTGATTTGAGCATATTTATTAATAAAATTATAATTTATATTGGGGGGGTAGGGCTCAGGAAATATAGTTGTGTTTGGGGTAATACATATTTGGGGTTAGGGTTTTGGACTATGAGTTATAGTTTTGTCTTTTGATATATACAAAATTAATAAAAGCGTATTTGAATAAATTATTGTGAATAATATGAAAAATGTGATTTGGAAGTGAAAAAAAAACATGAAAAAGATTATAAATTCAATTGTAGGAAAAAGACCGGTTCAAATAATTATAAAATCATATGATAGGAACAAAGACCTAAAACTGATTATAAATTCAGCTGGTAGAAAAAAAGATCCATTATTAAATATATACAAACTTATGCAGGATGATCTTATACCATTTATTAATTTATTTTTTTTTTTGATTTTTTTTGTTTATAAAAGAAAAGAAAATTTTTTGGAATTATAAATTTAATTAATAATTTCAATTTTGGGATTAATATTCCATGAACCTTATTTTAAAACTCGATATAATTATTAAAAATTATAAATAAATAAATGAACTCATAAGTATAATTAAAAAATATATTTATATAATTATAATACGAAATTATATATTATTATAATATATATATATATATAAAGATGATGTTGTTAGAATGGTTCACTTAATTTTCAATTATATATTTATTTATATAATTCTAAGAATAAAAACATTATTAAAATAATGAATGAATAAAAAATATATTTTTTATAAAATCATTTATTATTGTAAAAATTAATAGTATATTTTTAAAAAATATAATAATTGCCTCCATTAATTCCTTGTTATATGCTACATACAATTGTTTTCTATAAATATTCAGTAAAAAATTATATATGATACTTTCTAACATAGATAAATAAGTATTTGTTTTATTGAATGAATGATAAATCAATAACATATAAGAGTGCATTATAAATGTATCAATGTTATATATATTGTCAAATATACAATTGAGGATATACGGTTTTATATTATAAAAAATGGGATTGATGAAGAAAGAGTTAAGATTCAATTATATTAAATGTCTTTTATTATTCCATATTGTTACGTATTATATTATCAGTACTTAGTGAATTGCAACCTTTTAAATTAAAAATAGCATTATTTTATCGTAGGGTTTTTAATAAATTACTTGGATCATATACATTGATAACTATAACAATAGAATATATAAGATAAATGAGAAATGCATAAAATTTAGCGAATAGTTATTTAAATTTATGCATTAAAAGAGAAAATATATTTTATTTTGTCCTCTCAAAGCGCAATATAGCAATCTAATTACACATATTTTTTATTATGCTTTAAAATTTACATCAATACTTATTTGTGTTATATGTTTAATATTTACTAATTATTATTTTAAAAATAACCTGCATTTAAAGATTTATTTAAAATTATAAATAACTCAATAAATATTGTTTCAGTGCTAATTGGTGTTTTAAACCGTAGTAAAGATGCTCAAAATATATTATAAAGTAACCAAATAAGGTATATTTCTAAATTGAAGTATATAGAATTAAAAATAAAGTTATTGAACATATTAAAATCGGCCATGAATTTATCTATATTAAATACAAATAATATAAATTTATCTAATTTGAATAGAAAATGGAGCATGTAACTTAATTTAAAAATACTATAATTTTGTAAAAATCAATATTATAAGAAACAACTATATAAAACTGTATTATATCGTATTAAATAAGTATTTATATATTTTTAAGGATTATAGTAATAATACCATTTTTTGTATAAATGTATCATACATGCATAAATATGGAAAAAATATATTAAGTAACTCTCCATTTAAGGTAATTTAGATAATTACCATAAAATAAGTATAGCATGTTTAACGAAATATAATTGCTATGCAAAGAGATTAAGTAGATACAACAAATATTTACGTAATATATATAAATATTATTATCCCTCATAATCTCCAAATTATGGCAAAGTCACCTTATAGCATTGAGGATGTGGTATACAATTTTTTAAATAAAATGTTCTCTTCGCATGTGTTTTATATGTTGTATCCCCCATAAATTATATTAATTTTCATTTGATTCGAATTTATATTAATACGTTTTTTTGTTTAATTCATAAAATATATTTGTAGTATAAAGAATTTGGTACGATCGATAGCTATTTTTATGAGGATATAAATGATGGAACAACATCTCTAATATCTAAGGACGTAATCAACAATTATTGTCATTACGAGAATAAATCAGGAAAAAATAAATGTAATGATTATTTTGAAATGACTAGTTCTAGTGTTATTCATTTGCTAGAAAAGTTAAAGGATAAGAAGGGTTTAGATTATGATAAACTTGCCGAATACGCTATTTTATGGTTAAGTTTTAAACTAAATAAAAAGCCACAACATAAATTCGCCAAATTAAACGAATTTTATACTAAATATATAGAAACAAATAATGATTATAATAAGAAAATAAATGATGATGATGATGATAGTACGACTTATAAGGATATTATAGATACAAAAAAGGATTTGATAGATATGGATATTGAAGAAATATCTAAATTTGATGGTCCATTTAGTATATTATATTATTTTTATTATGCAATTAGTGATGTAGTTGTGGAATGTGAAGAAAATTTGAATATTGCTAATAGTTTTGTTAATCAATTTAAAGTACTCAATAACGATTCTAATAATATAGAAAACAGTTCATATAATAAAATATTGTCTACATTATCAGATGATTATAACAATTTAATAAATAATTATGATAATATTAAATCTTGCAATTTTCTACCTCCTCCAGAATTAACCCCCCAAAAAAGTCCTGTAGGAAATTCTGGACAACATACTACACTAAGTCCTGAAGCTACACCATCAAATTCATCGATATTAAACACAGTAATTCCAGGATTATCGACATTTTTTGTAATACCAGTTTTCTTTGGAATTGCTTATAAGGTAAATAATAAGGAATTAAAAACTATAATATTTAAATTATATTTTTGTGATCCATTATATGCGTTTATCAAAAAATATATATACGATTACCATTTTTATATTAGTATTCATTATTTGGAATTGATAAACTATTTCAAAGACAATATATAAGAGAAAAACTAAAAAAAATAAAGAAGAAAATGAAACTTAATATATGATTCGAAGAGTAGTGATAATTCCGGAAATCGTAATAATGATTGATATATGTTAAGAATATGTCTATTTGGAAACAAAAAAATTTTGACCATAATTTTTGTGTCTATAAGAATATTTAAATAATATAATCAATAAAATATAAAATTACTATGCATATTATTGCATTTTTGTATTGTTTTTGAATATTTTTTGGATATTTTTTATATAATTTTTATGGTGTGGGGGGTTAAGGTTGTGTTTATGGAACCCATATGTGGGTTAAGGTTAAGTATCATATTACATATAATTTTGTATAGTTTTTAATAATTTGATAATATTTATTAGTTTAACGAATTGTTTTAAATATATATAAGACAAATTATAACAATTGAATTTCGTGTTAATATAGCTTAATGGCAATTGTGTTTAACTATGTATTTTTTGTTAATTTGGGGTTAATTGATCAAATATTGGAATCGATATATAAAAATGAATCCAAAGTATCGATTTTATTCTATAAGATAATGCCGATTTAAATAATTTAATATTTATTATGAGAAATTGTGGGAAAATGGAATTAATTAATATAGAGAATGTTATACAAACTGATCCAGTACATTTATTAATTTATTTTTTATTTATAAAAGAAAAGAATTATTTATACGATAATTTTAATAAGTTTTATTTTCGTATTTAAAAGACAATATAAAAACCGAACAATAATAAATAAACCATATTGCATTTATTAGTATAATTCGGGTTTTAGTATATGGGAGCCATATTAAGGTTCATTCACCTATTTTTATAAAAAAAATATAAAATATTATTAAATGATATTAAACATTTGAGAAGTATAACAAACAAGAATACGTTTATATGCAAATAATAATTTTTGATAATTTTTTTTCATATGTTTGGATCTAATATTTTATTACCATAATTAATATATATTAATTTGCATGTAAACATACAAAAATAAAAAATATAAGTTTATAAAGTATCAAGCATATTATTAAATGAACCTTTAAGTTAAACTAAAGACTTATTTTATAAAAATATGTAAAAAAATATTTTAGGTTAAATTTTTACATAAATCCATTGGTTTTATAATTAAAATCATGTATTTTGTACGAAAATGGGATTGTATTTCAAAAAAACATAAATATAAAAATTTTAGCAGTTGCATATTACATCTTTGCTGATAGCAGTTGTATATATTTATATAATTATGCATGTATATAAATTAGTGGAATAATTTATTTATATTTTAAATATTAAAAATAATTTTTTATATTAAATATAATGGTTCAAATAAACAAAAATATTCACGAACAAATATATATATTTTTATGCATTAAAAATAAATTATATTATTTATATTAAAGTAAAAATAAAATATAAAATTTTGTTATAATTGTAGGATCATAATTTTGTGGATGATTTAAAATGGAAGAAACATATATTTCCATAAATAGCATATAACTTGTTTATATAAATTAAAATTAAACAATTTGTAATATTAAATAATAGAATTATTGTTTTACAACAATAATATATAAAAAGGAAGCTAAAAAGAATAAATCATATATATTATTTAAACCACCTGACTCGAAAAACAATTTTTATTAATAAAAAAATGAATAAAAGGATATTTATTTTAGTTTGTATCGTTTTGTATGCCCTTTTGGCTGTATCAATACATTGCTCGGAACAGAAAGTAAGTTGTCAAAACAAAATATATAGAAAATTATATAATAGTAGTTATTTGCATGTTGCGGCATATATATATATATACATTATTATATTTATTTCTAGTATGATCAATCTAAGACATATGGCTTAAGAAGTAGAATCATTCGTGCTATCAAGAAAATAAACCGAAGTAACAAAAAAAAAGTTATAGAATCTCAACGATAAACCCAATTAAATAATAACAATAACAAGAATTATAATGATGATAAAGATGAATTTTATTATTACAAATATATCAGAGATAAAAAACGCAAGACAGAACCATGTTGTTGTGGTTTATTTTATAAAGAAACTGATGAATTTTATGATTAGGCTCTCCATTTCTATATTTATGTGCCAAAATTTTAAGTTTATAATTGATTACATAAATGTCAAAATAAATACATTTTATTTATTATAAATTGTTAATATAAAATTTATATATTTACTTACATGGAAAACATTTTGACTTATTTACATTATTGTATATAATTTATGAAAGAATATTCCGAAAAATAATTAATAATTGAAATACGATTGGTTCGTTAACTATAACCATAGTATTTATTATTTGTATGTGTATAAGTTTATATTATATGTGCATGTTTATAAAATATTTAATTGAGCATTTTTAATGCATATTATGTCTTACGACATTTATGTTTGTTTTATTATTGGAAAATTTATAAAGCATGTTTGTATAAAAGACTATTAAAAAAACAAAGTGGTGTTATATAACGATTATTTAAAATAAACATAACTCACGAAAACAAACCATTTTATTAATATAAGTATCACAATTAAAAAAAAATTAATTTGGAATACGTTTATTCCTTTTTAAAAATATCCCTTAATTTGACGATATCTAAAATTTTGTTGTATATGATTTTTCTAAGAAAGTAATTTGGGACCCATCGCATGTTTATATCGATCTGAGAAAAAAATTAAAAAATTAATAAATATGTAAAATCTTCATTTTTATTGTGAATAGACATATTATAAATATACACATTTATATAGAAAGCATATATTTTAGATAATGATGAAATAAAATTATGTTACAAAAGTTTTTATATTTCTTACAGAAATGATATAGGTAATTTTAATATAGTCGGGCTCCTTTTTAATAATAAATCCTACTAAGTTAATGTACACTTTGGATAATTTTCCATTTCTAATATCTTCTTCAGAATCAATATCAGGCTTGAATGAGTTTGCACTTTCTACGATAGGATTTATATAATCTTTATTGTTTTTATGATCATGGTCATTCATATTTGATGAAACCATGATTATTACAGTTTCGTCCTTTGATAACTATAAATTAACAAAAAGTATATTTTCATAAATTAAGATATAATAATATGAAAAAAGTATATCTATAAGGATGAAGGAAACGTCAATTTTCCTTACTTCATTTTTGCTGGATAATGCATGATAATATCCATGCCATGATCTAATATTGCGTTGACGTTGGTGTACAATTCCTAAATTTTTATTGTATATTCGAGCAATGTTTCCTAAAAAAATTATAATTTTGTATGCATGCAAAATAAAACATTATTAAATTTAACAAAATAAAAAATATTAGATATTAAATTGGGTACTGATAATACCAAGACAAGAAATACATCATAAATATTGATAGCCATATTATATAAATTAATTATATACCTTTAATAAATGAATCATCGAAGTACTTTCCGGCATTGGGATTCCATAACATTTTTATTATATCATCATACTAATAATAACAAAAAAAAACATATTTATATATTAGCAAATATATTTTTTTATTTTAAAATGGTTTCATGAGTTAAAAGATATTGCTTGCTAATTCATACACAATCAGGGTTGGGGATTATAAGATCAAGCTTTCCAATGTCAGTGCCGTTAAAACTTTTAAAATATATAATTGCTTCTTCATCTTCCTTAGAATATAAGTAGTAATCATCTGTATTTTCGGCATGATATTGTAGATGAGCTAAAGCTTCGGCTGCGACATCCTCTGCTTGTTTAGCTTCATTAGGGTCGGTACATAATAGACGTTCAACGTCTTCAGAATTGATAGAAAATAGTTGTTTAAAATGTTCAATATCGGGAGATAATAGTTGTTTACTTTCTTCATATGAACTATAAGTGGAGAAGGTGATAAATTTTTTAATTTTATTTGTATTTTTAATTTTAAAAAAAATAAATTTATAAGAATTTGTTTTTATTTTCCATTTGTTATGCATATCCACATCCATGAAAATATGTATAATATTCTCATAATAAACAACATACACATCTTTATATTCGATCAAGATATACATGCTGCAATTATTTTCTTACAAATCGACGCTTGGAATGCTTTCGTTTGCAAATGCTATATTTTGCATATATCCTACGGCACTTAAAAGTGCCAAAGCAATCTTAATGTGTCTTTTATTCATTTTGGACCTTATATGTAAAATATTAATATATTTTTTAGAAATTGAAAATTAACAAGTATAAATGCTATATAATTAAGCTAAATCGAAGCACACGATTTTTTAAACAATTATAAAATTTAATATTTATTTAAAAAAATATAAATATTTTAAAAAATTTATTTATTTCATGCATTTATTATATTTTTAAAATTAATTATTTTTTTAAATATTATTATATACTAATATATAAATAAATACAAAATTTAGTGACGTGGTTGGTGCTCTATATATTATTAATTTGTTTTGTCTCTTTAAATGTTAACTAATTGATTATTGTTATTGGAATTTATATAATAATATTATAATTATATACATAAACATAAATATTATAATATATAAAAATTAAAGTAAACGGATGTTTTTTAAAAAAAAAAAAAAAATTATTTAAACCGTCGCGTGTAAGTGAACAATAATTATTGCAGTTTTAATAAATATTATATATTTCAAAATATAGATTTAGTTATATATAAAATTATTAATATTCTACATTATAGGTATCCAAACTTTTTATTTTTATAGTTCAGAACTTAAAAATAAAACTGAAAATTATTTAATTGGGTATTATATATGAAGTTTACGAGGGTATAGAAAAAAACCGTATTATATGACTCCAACATTCATTTACCTAATTGAAAGGTGATAATATCAATATAAAGACAAAATAATAGTATAAAAAATATATATTGTTTTAATGTAATACTTGACTATGCTTGATCTAATATACACAAACAGCTATATTAATGAATAAATTGTCATGCTAGAAATCCAAATTGTAATAATTATCATATAAAAACAATTGTTTTGACTATAAAAAATATTTTTACAATTTAAAATATTAAAGGAGTTTATTTTAAGATGAGTGTTACATTATATTTATATGTATTCCCCACTGTCCAGGAAATATTTATAATGCTTCATAACAATAACTTGATAAAATTTATATTATGAGAATCAAACAATATGGATTTTTGTCACTTTTAATTCAAATTTTACTAAACGGTATTTTTTAGGAAAATTGTTAATTTTATAAAAATTATTTTTTGGTAGTAATATTGACGCCCATGCTTTTCATAAATTAATATAAATTATAAATTTCCTTTTGGCAATAAAACATAGTATGTATATATAAAATTAAAAAAATGCAAATAAATAAAATATAAAATAAAATAATGAAACATAAAGTTGTAAAGTCAAGAAATATATATAATTAATTTTTTTTTTAATTTTAATATTCTCGGTGCGGGGTGTTCATCCTTTATGGGTCAAGGTTGTGTATCATGGGTTATTGTTTCGTTCATTGAATTTGTATTTTGATTTAGGGTTCGAGGTATATTGTAATTTAATTTTTTATAATTTGATAATATTTTTGTCTGTAAATTTTGATTACATATATGCACCACCACTGTATGTTTAATCTCGAGATGATGCCTAAATATGCATCCAAAGGGTGCGTACCCATTAATATGAAAGGGTCGCATAGTATATATTTCCATAAAGTATAACATATATAATTGTGTGTTAATATTGATTTAATATGATAAAAATAAAATGTCTATATTGCATATATTAATATAGATATTGGGTATATATGAAATCGTATTATGGTATATAATAATTATCTATTATATAAAGCTTCTAACCTTGGCTATATTGAATAATGAATAGCGCAATGTGCTTCTTTACTTGATGAACGATTTTATTTAGTAAAACATATTATTTGTGTCAAAATTACTTGAATTTAAATTACATTATGCCTACTAAGCTGTAATAATAACATTATATATGAGTGGATATTAATTATAAGATGATTAACTTGAAACAATTGTCTACATTATAATATACCTTCAGGCTAATGGGTATATTTTTTATATTAATTAAACATATTACCAATATACAATAGATTGTCATAAAATATAGATGCATGGAATATCAATCGAAATTCGACAATACAACGTTATCTATAAAAGGCATTTTATGTATCTTAAATTTTTAATAATATAATAAAAATCGAAATATATATACAATATTTTTAAGCTTTAATTGTAGTTACTATTTTCTTTTTGTATTTCCTTTACATTTTTATTAAATTAATTAGTATTAATAGATGTTGCTTTACATGCTTTTATTTATTTATCATAAGGTATAATAATAGATTTATCACTATTAATTTTTAAATCTTATAGTTTTGAGGTATAAATATATTATATTTAAAATAGTTAATATTATTTTATATAAGAATATTAATAAAATTTAATGTTATAATTTGTTATAATAATTATAAATAATATGATTGATAAAATAGCGTTATTAATATATGTCTATGCATATAAACTAGTAAAATACCCTATCAACAACTAATATTGAAATATGATTTTATTGTGAAAACCTCATATAATTAAATATAATATTTATTGAAAAATGTACATAATATTTATTTTTATTTGAATTAATAACATTTATATTAGGTTATTATATATATACAAACTTATACAGGTCGACCCTATGCCATTTATTAATTTATTTTTTTGTTTATAAAAGAAAGCAAGACAGTATAGAATGATAAATTTAATCATTGTCTTATATTTTTTGTGAAATAACCAAAGTTCAGATATTCATGATTCTATATTTAAAAGTACATATAAATATATAACAAAAATAAATAAATTCATTTAATCCTATAAATTATTATGTTCGATGAGATAAATAAAATGTATATTTTTATGTAATAGTTGAATATAACATTATCATTTGTTATTTTCGTAATTTATATAAAGATGTCCTTTTCAAGTATTATTAATGCCTAATTATTATTTTTTTTTCCAAAATTCTATGAATACCAGAAGTTAATAATATATAAACCCTTTTAAAAAATTAATTTATTATAAAATGAGTTATTTATAATTGAAAAAAATGCTACAACTTTGTTAAAATGTAAAATACACACTTTAAACCCCTATTATATGGTACATATAATTGTTTTCTATAAATATTCAATAAAAATTATATATAAATATAATGGTATTCTATAACAGAGATATATAAATATATGTCTTATTAATGAATAATAAATCAATGGCATATAATAATGTAGCATAAAAAGTCATTGTTATATATTTGTTAAAGATCCAATTTGAAATATGTGATTTTATATTATAAAAAATTAGACAATTGAAGAAAGTTCTAAAGATTAAATTTAAGAGCCAAAAAACGAAAGAGGGAAATAAAATACTAATAGATTATTCAGATGACATCAATTGATATAATTAAGACATATCCTATTTGGAAGTAATTAATTTTTAATGAAAGTTATTTGGGTTACAAGAAGAGTTAAAATCACAGAAATAATAAAAGACAAATACAATTTATCGATTTTGAATACAAAAAATGAATTATCATAATAATATGAAAATATACCATAAAGAAACATTTTTCACAAATTATAATATTTACGTTTGTAGTTTTCATTAAATTAATACATATAAATGCATCCTAATTTTAAAAGACATAAACAAATTATATACAAAGAAAACATTCTTAAAACAAAGAAACAATTTATGATGGTAATTTAAAACCCTCGTTATGCAATGAAATAAATCGTTTTATTAACAAAAATCTTCTAATATTACGATACGGGAAAAAATCATCTAAAGCTTTTCCGATTATGCAGATTTGCTAATTGCAGAATGCCCATTAACCTAAGAAAAAAACATAAATGTATGAATATATAAAACGTTTACATTTTTTGCAAATATAATACATATTATATATATGTACATTTATTTAAAACAATATTTTTTTAAAAAATGTTGAAATAAATTATTATATTATTAAAATTTGTATATCGCTTACAGATGAGACAAATGTGCAATCAATAATACTATTATATTTTTGAAGGTAATATCCAGCTATGTTAACAAATGTTTTTTTTATTTTTCCTTGTCTAATATCTTCTTCAGAATCAACTTCAATTTTGAATGAATTTGCACTTTCTATTATCGTGTTTTTAAATTCTTTTTTAGAAGGGTGGTGGTCAATTACATTTACTGAACTCATAACAATTAAAGTTAAATATTTTGTCACCTACAAAATTCATAAAAATGTATTGCATAAATTATTGTGAAAAATATGATTTTTGGGGGACGAAAAAAAAAATATTCCCTTACTTCAACCTTTGTAGCTAAAGCATAAAAATATTTCCAACGGCCAAAAATCGAACTTTTGTAACGTTGTTGTATCAATACTAAATTTGGATTGTATACACGGACAATTTTCCCTAAAAAATAATAAATAGTATCATATAACAATGACAATAATAAATTACGATATGCCGAATAAATAGTAGCAATAGCATGCTAATTTGACTAATTGTTTATTTTTTGCATACTTTTAACAGAGGTAGCATTGGGATATTTGGCACTATCAGGATCCCATAACTTATTTATTATTTCATCAAACTAATGGAAGCAAAGAAAATATATATATATATATTATAATCATTTTATAATTTTGATTTGGTTTATAAATTTAATATTGTTCGTTAATTCATACCTCATTGGGATTATCATATATAGATTGAATTTTTTGAAAATCTGTATGGCCTTCATGGCTCTTTTCATATAAAACCAGATAAGTATCACCTATTACTGGACGACGTTTAAAATTATCTAAATCTGAAGCATGATCTTTAAAATGCATTACAGCTTCTTTCATATATTCGACCGCATTTTCAGTTTCTTTTGGATTGGTACATAATAGATGTTTGTTGTTTTCATATATTTCTTCTGCGCTATAATTGATAAAAATGGGCATATTTTTAATGTGAACAAAAATAAAGTTATTGTGTTTACATTATAACATTGTTTCACGTGTGTATATTTAATACTTTCATAATGAAATATGTAATATATATTTTGTATTTTCTTACGTAGGATAATGTTTTGAGGGTTTGGTTTTTGTTTTTGATTCGGTATTTGATTCGGTTTTTGATTCGGTTTTTGATTCGGTTTTTGATTCGGTTTTTGATTCGGTTTTTGATTCGGTTTTTGATTCGGTTTTTGATTCGGTTTTTGATTCGGTTTTTGATTCGGTTTTTGATTCGGTTTTTGATTCGGTTTTTGATTCGGTTTTTGATTCGGTTTTTGATTCGGTTTTTGATACGGTTTTTGATACGGTTTTTGGTACAGTTTTTGATACGGTATTTGATTCGGTTTTTGATACGGTTTTTGTATCTTTTTTTGGATCGGTACACAATAAGTCCTTGGGTTTTTTATATATTTTGTTATTTTCATTTATTGTACGTAATTGTCGTTTTTCTGTAAATTTTTGTTTTTTAGGCCCATTAGATACTGGAGGGGGGATGTCATCTTGTTTATGTGAATTATTTCGGCTGTATTGATAACTGTCCTCAAGAGGCATAAAAATATCCTTTACCATATCTTCATAGTTTTCTTCATAGTTTTCTTCATAGTTTTCTCCATAGTTTTCTTCATGGTTTTCTTCATAGGCTTTTTTATATGGTCTCTTACCTTTAACATTAACTGATTCTTCTGTCGTCTTATGGGTTTTTTTTGTATTTTCTTCCAATAATGAAGACTAAAAAAATAAAAAAATAAAAAAAATATCAGATATTTTTATGTTAATTTATTATTATATTTTTGTACAAAATTAATTAAATCAATTAGTACAGACATATAATACAATATGATGTATTCTTGTCGTGTTTTCTTATATTACGGAATTCGTGGTGGGCCCTGAATCAGAAGTATTTTTTGCTAAAACAATATTAAATATTATTAAGGAAAATAGGGCTACTGACATTACCTTCATCTTCAATATTATTTATTTAAATTATACATATATAAAACTTATTTTGTGTTATTAACAATTTAAATATAAGATTACGTGATTCCATTATATGGATATTCACTTCAAATGCAATGATTTATATATATATACTAGTAACAAAATAAAAAACAATATATATATTTTAATAACCTGAAGTGAATATTACAACATAGCATATATATAGACTTATGCAAACATTTTGAGAGAATTACAAAACATTAAAAAAAAATAAAAAGCACATATAATTATTACATAAAAATAATGTTTAATTATTATATTTTAATATTTGAATAAGATTAATTCTATTAAATTTTAATTATAGTTTTATAAAATATTTTTTATAATTAAAAAATTATTATATTTGTTTTTATATAAATTAATTTAATTAAAAATTAAATGAAAATACGAAAAATCGTTTTTATTATATTTAAGAAAAAAATACTGCTATATTATATATTTTTATGCCATTTTTTTACATGGAAAATTTAGTGTTATTTAAATTATATATATCATAATATGATATTTTAACAGTTTTAAAATATAATATGTATCAACCATAAATCTTATTAATTGATGAATGATATTTAATATTATATATTTATGGAAAATAAATAAAAGTATAAAAAACAATTTCTATTAATTAAATTAAAATTTTAACAACTATATAAAATAATGAAATAAAAAAAAATGTAAAATTTTTATCGAAATGAAATAATTTTTTATATATAATTTTTTATTAATATGTGATTTTTTATACATTATGAAAAACGCTTTTATAATTTTTTATTGCGTTATATATAATGTCGATTTGTTGAATTTTATTTATATTGGGTATTAGGGTTCAGGGTTAAGGTTTTGGACTATGGGTTACAGCTTTGTTTTATGGAACCTATGCTTTGAATTAAAACCATATTTTAATTAGTTTATTTATAATTTGACCATATTTATTTGTCTATAAATCCTGATTAAATATATATATGTCATCCCGTATGTTTAATATCGGGATGGTGGGTAAATATACAACCAAAAGTTGCATACCCGTTAATATGAAGAAATGTCATAAATAAAAGATCTTCATAAATAACAGTTATATTGTAGTATTCACAAAACTAAAACATATAGATGCATCCTAATATCAAAAGACATAAAAAATAATATACAAAGAAATAATTCATAAAATAAAAAAAACAATCTATGATGGTAACTTAAAGAAACTATTATGCATGGAAGCAAATCGTTATATTAACACAAATCTTCTAATACTACGGTTCTAAACATTTACAAAAGCCATTTTTTATTTTAATGAAAAAAATTTATTTAAATACCTTTCATTAATTAAATCTTCATAATTGGAAGTATGCCCATCAATCTAAGAAAAAAAAGATAAATAGATGAATATATAAAAGGTTTAAATTGTTTACAAATTATAGTATATATTATAAATATGTGCATTTATTTAAACAACATTTTTTTAACAAATGCTAAAATAAATTATTGTTATAAAAATTTGGATATCACTTACAGATTCGATATAGGTGACATCAACATAAGGGCCTTTTTTTTCAATGAGGTATCCAGCTATGTTAACAAATGTTTTTTTCAATTTTCCTTTTCTAATATCATTTTCAGAATCAATGTCAGTTTTGAATAAATTTGCATTTTCTATTATTTTGTTTTGATACTCGTCCTCGGAAGGGTTGTGATCATTTATATTTACTGAGGTCATGACAATTATAGTTTTTTTTTCTGATATCTACAAAATTAATAAAAATATATTACATAAATTATTGTGAATAATATGAGAACTACGGTTTATATAGAAACAGAAGAAAATAGGTTTACTTACATCAAACTTTGCAGCTAAAGCATAAAAATATTTCTCAGGGCCCCCAAACCAACTTTTGTAACGTTGCTGTATTATCACTAAATTTGGGTTGTAGACACGGTCAATTTTTCCTAAAAAAAATTTTGCATTATGTAAAATAAGATATTATAAATTTGAAGACATGGAAACAATAAATAGTATCATATAACAATAGCAATAGTAAATCACGAGATGTAGAATAAATAGTAAAAATTATATTTTAATTGACTAATTATTTATGTTTTGTATACTTTTAACAGAGCTATTATTGAACTTATTTGCAAGAGCAGGATCCCATAATATGTTTGTTATTGCATTATACTAATGGAAACAAAGAAAAATATATGTATATAAAGTATAGTAATTTTTTAATTTTAATTTGGTTTATAACTTAATATTGTTCATTAATTGATACCGTATGGATATAAAAAAAATGTTAAATTCATTTTTTGAACAACTGTATCTCCATGTTTTTTTTGTATAAAACATTATTCAAATTTGAACCCCATTTACACGGTTGATAACCATCTTTACATGTAGCATGATGTTCTAATTGTCTTGCAGCTTCATTCATAAGTTTGACTGCATTTGTTATTTCGTTGGAATTGGTACATAATAGACCCTTGTTTTGTTTATATATTTCTTCTGGACTATAATTGATAAAAATTAACAAATTTTAAATGCATACAAAAATAAAGATATTGTATTTATATTATAACATTATTGCACAGGTATGTATTTAATATTTTCATAATGAAATATGTAATATATATATTGTTGTATTTTCTTACGTAGAATAACGAACTTTTGATTTGGATTTTTTATCTTTTCCTGGAGCAGCCTCAGCTGCGAGGGTTTCATTATTCAGATACACTGAGACACTTAAAAGAAAAAAAACAATTTGAATATAAAATTTATTCATTTTTTGACTTTACAAACAAAATAATAAAATATATATTAGTATTTTTTTTAAATAAAAAATTAATAACTCGAAAAGTTGCATAACATAATTAAAATTAAAGCAAATAATTTTTTCCAATACATATAAAAAAAATACAAATTATTATTTAAACAACAAATTGTATGCTTTTGTCAGATTTATAAATTTAATATATTTTTTATTCAAATAATTCAATCACAAAACGACGTCAATAACAGAAATATTCATAAATAATGAATATAAAAAATATTATGATTCATAATTTCATTAATATATAACATTATGAATACGTAAGTTTTATATTTTTATATGTAATTAAAAATCAATTTAAATTTTACAAAATGTCCCATTACGTATAGAATCACATATATTTTTTATTTATATGTAATAGAAAAAAACTGTCGTTTTTACCTATAGAAAATCAATAATTTAAAATAAAAATATAAAAACAAGAAAATAATGTAAAATATATATATGCTTTATTAATAATTATATTAAATAGTTGTTTTGACATTTTTTTCTATTTGTTTATAAAATTTCTTTGAGAATACATCGTTTTTAATACAAAGCATGTCTATTATATTTTTAAATATTAAAATAATTAATTTAATCGGAGAAATACAATTAATTATATATATTCCTGATAATACTATAATAACAATAATTTTTACTACATGAAAATAATAGTATGATCAAGTTTGCATTATGAAAATCAAGCATTCGTGATTTTTTCATCACTTTTAATACAAATTTTACTAAATAACATTTTTCTATCAAAATTGTTAATTTTATAAAAATTATTTATTGGTGGTAATATTGATATCCATATTTTTTTTTATAAATTAACACAAATTATAAATTGCTTTTAATAGCGAAACAAAGTATATATAAAATTAAAAAAAATACAAATAAATAAAATATAAAAATAAAATAATGAAATATAAGTTGTAAAATCAAGAAATATATATATATATACATACATACATAAAATTAATTAATTTTTTTATTTTAATATTCTCGATATCGAGGTGTTCAAGTATTATGGGTCAAGGTTATGCATAATGGGTTATTGTTTCGTTCACTGAATTTTCGTTTTGATTTCGGGTTTGGGGTATATTGTAATTTAATTCTTTATAATTTGATAATATTTTTGTCTGTGAATGTTGATTAAATATTTGTTTCATCCCCGTATGTTTTATCTCGAGATTATGTCTAAATACGCACCACAAAAAGGACATAGCCATTAATATGAAAGGGGTCGAATAAAATACTTCTTATAAGTTATAATACTTTCATCGAATTCGTCCATATATATTAAATGGGCCAATGTTATAATTTCACATTTTATATTTTATTGCCAATTTTTGGCTAACTATATATAAGAACCCTTATTATATATTATATAAGGCGTGTTAACCCATAGCTATGTTGAACCATGAGTAACACAGTATGTTTCTTTATTTGTATCACTATTATTTTTATTTAAATTATATTATACCAAATAAACTATAATAATAAAACTCATTTGGAACATTTATCTGCATTATAATATAACTTCAGGTTAATATGTGAGTTTAATATTAATTAATCATATTACAACATAAATAGGTAATCATAAATATAGATTCATAAATGTCGATCGAGGTTCGACAATACAACGATATCTATAAAAAGCATTTTATGCATCTAACATTTTTAATAATACAATAAAATTATATTATAGATATATGTATAATATTTTATTAAATTTTAACAATATATAATATTTTCGCTTTATTTGATTACTTTACATTTTATTAAAATTAATTAGTATTAATAGAATTTTATTTATACAATTTAATTTATTTACCACACTGCATAATAACATATTAGTCACTATTAATTTTTAAAATTTATAGTTTTGAGGTATATATATATTATATTTAGAATAGTTAAAAAATAAAATATAAAATATTAATAAGATTTGATATGTATTTTGTTCTAATAATTTTTATAATAATTAAAAAAAATTAAGTATATATGATTAGGATTATTATTATATGCCTATACCTATGCATATAAAATAGTAAAATATTCTAACAATAATTAATATTGAAATATTATTTATTGTAAAACGGCATATAATTAAATATTAATTTTATCGAAAAAGCACATAATAATTAATTTTATTTGAACAATAATATTTATACTAGGCAATTATATATGCACAAACTTATAAATTTATATTTTAAATATAGTGGTATTACGAAATAATATATGCCATAAAATGTTGCAATTTAAAACAATGAAGCAAGGAAAATTAGTAATTGGTTTAAAGTATTTCTCTTTAGTGCATTAATTATTCCACTGTAGTGTACAGTGGTATATTAGTAGCAATCATAGTAATAATAATGGATTAGTATGCTACTAAATATGAGCAATATATTATGCTTATTTGATGCACTATAGGATATAATTAGTTAA